>NC_136274.1:49168400-49180900 GCF_964187855.1 Myxine glutinosa
GATTTTTTTGATTCAACATTCGTGATAATCTTCTTTTGTAAGAGGTTTCTCATCCAAGTCTCAATCTTAGCAGTCCTGATTCTTTTGTCGTCTCTTCTTTTAACCTCATATTTTTAAACACTTTTGGTGCTGATTACAATTATACTCAGCATTAATATTATTATTCTAATATTGTGTAACGAAAAAACAAATCAGCTATTATGGTCATTATTAGTGAACGGAATTGTGTGACCGTAAAGATTGAAAACGACATAAACACAGGACATATGAAGACTTTAGATGAAATAGATCTTACTGCAATTTAAAAAGAAAGAAGATAAACTATAATTACAACGTGGAGAAATGGACTGGTACTGTAATATTCCTTCTCTTACCTGCTTCCCGTATCTTTATTTTTATTTCCTCCATAGTCAGAGGCTGCACTTCCATTTTCATGTCACTCATTTGGTGCACACTTTTATCCTTCATCATATTGATTACAGCCATGATGACAACCTTTGGAGAGAAACGGAATCCTAAAACAGATGTATATTGACTGATAAAGGCAGGAATAAAAAAAGTGGAGAGGCAAAGCATCTGTGGCTAGAGCAGTGGAAACTAGTAAACGGTAGTGTGCTTTGGCAAAATAGATGTATCAAATCATCAGCTATCATCACATTACAAACTAATACGAATAAATGTAACACAGGAAGAAGCCAACTTGATGGGCGGTTTTTCCAAAATAATGTTGCGGATATGGGACTTGGCCTCAATATCCGCTTGTAAATACTCCCCTATTTCCCCAATACTCCCCAACTATCCCCAATCCCCCATTCCCTAGTCCCATTGTTTGTAAACAACACTCTGTAGAACCGACCTTCCCCTTTTTCCCCCATTAAATGTCGTGCCCAGGTCCACCGCATCTCACGTAGACAACTTTCGGACATCTTGCTAGTTATTCTTAGTCTATGTCAGTTAAGGACTCGTTTCCATTAATTCTGACTCTTCGTTGCACCAGAATGTGATTATATGGCACCAGTAGTGAGTTTAGGACCTTCCCATACCTCCTCCCATCTTCTTCCCCAAACAACAACAACTACAACAACAGAGGGGCGCGGCGCGGCGTGCGGGGAGTGTGCGTCCTCACACCGGCTCGGTTAGCCGCCATGACCATGCGCTCCGACGGGGTTACCACGAAGGGGCTCCCTGTCAGCCCCTCGTCAAGGGCGGAGCCGGTAACCCCCCCGCACGCACCCAATGAGAAGCAACGGGCCGATTCCATCTGGGGCGGAGCTAACGAGCCGAGGGCGTGTCACTCCCCGGCGACTTACCGGATGTGACGTGAGATGCGCCCCCAGCTTGAGAAGACAATCACCACATCCGAGCGCTGCGACCTCCCCGCATCTCTAGACCGGACCGGGTCGATCCTGCCCTGAGCCCAGGTGCACCTGGAGCCATCGATTCTGCCTTTCCTTGCCATCAATCCCCGTGTGAGTCAGTTTTGTCCTGTTTATCTGTCGTCTGTCAGGTAATAAGATAAGTGTGTCTAAGTGCCTGTCTTTCTATGCTGTCCCTCTCATTCCTGTAATCTGACCTTCCGCCCTAATATAACCTCCTCCGGAGGTCTTGAGAACTGAACCCTTGGTGTCGTGTCATTTGAATCCCAGCCGTTGTGTCCTTTTCCTTCATTGACCTAGCATAGCGCGACTCGGCAACGTTCGAGTATAATCGGGTAACTTGTGCAGGCGCGGTCATACCAAACCGCTCGGTGAACCAACATCCACCACCGCGTCTGTAACAATTGGTGTCGAGGAGTGGAATTCGGACCCGGGACTAAATTTATTAGGCCCAAATTTTGGAACACCAATTGTACCACTAGGGTAACAATTGGTGTTGGGGAGGTAGAATTCGACCCGGAGCGCGTTTCCCGCTCGAAATTATAACGGCGAAATTTGAATTTGTTTTACGGAAATAAAAACCCGAATTTTGAAAGTCGCGCTATGGCGGATCAAGACAGCTGGGGTCCGGTAGGGGAGAGTGAGGCAGGGTCGGTCCAGGACCAAATTGAGGGACGCGAGGAGAGCGAAGCAGCGAGGGTAGTAGACGCGCAAAATGGCGCCTCGCTGGTCACCGCGCCCGCGACCGTGGCAGCGCCCCTGGTGGATCCGAACCTTTTTATGTTGCAAATGGGGGCCCTTATGGAGAGGCTAGAAGCAAAAATGGGGGTAATGGGGAACCGGATGGAGGCTCAGAATGAGCAAATGAGGATTGATAGTGAGCGATTAGAGGGCCAATTGGGGGTAATGGGAAACCAAATGGGGGTAATGAGGGACGAAGCGAGGGGTACCGGTGAGGCGTTAGACAATAATTTTAAGGGTTTAGACAAGAAATTTGGGAAGTTAGACGACAAATTTGAGGGGTTAGACAACGGGATAAAAGAGGTGAAAAAGGGGTTAATGGGGGTAGAAAATAGAATGGCTGCCCAGGAGAATCAGATAGAGGGAGTGAAAAATGGGTTAGAGGGGTTAGAAAACAGGATGGAAGGCAAATTGAGGGACATGAGGGACCAAGCGGAAAGGGAAGTTAAACAAATGGGGCAGCAGATAGAGGGGGTCAGAATGGGGGTAGAAACCAAACTGGATGCTCACAGGGAGGAAATGGAGCAGATGAGGGTGGCATCTGGGCAGGAGATGCAAGTGATGGGAGAGGAGATCAGAAGAGGAGTGAGTGAGGAGGTCGGAGGAGTGCGCGAGGAGGTGAGGCACTGTAAGGAGCACATGGAGAAGGAGGTGAGAAAGGGGACTGTAAAGTTACAAGGGGACATAGAGGACCTGACGCAGGAGGTGGAACAGCTGACGGAGGGACAAAAAGAACTAACGGACCAGGTAAAGAAGAACACAGCGGTAATAGGAGGGTTAAAAGCGACACAAAATGACCTAAAAAATGACTTGGTAGCGACGAAGAGGGAATGTCAGATGGTACGTGAGGGACTGACAACGAGGCTGGACGAGGTGATAGAGGTAATGGAGACGAAGGACCGGCAGGTGAGGACGCACATGGAAACGGTCATGGTAGCCTTGGAGGACGAGCTTGAGGAGACGTACCGGGGAATAAAAGAGGTGAAGCAGAAATTAGAAGAAGTGGAAGAAGGGGTGAGCGAAATTAAGAAGCGACGGAGAGGGGATAAGAAAGAGATAAAAGAGGAGATAAAAGAATTGGTCCGAAGTCTGTGTTCGGATCGTGATGATGTGCTCATTAACCGGATGAGGGATTCGCAGGTGATGGGGGAGAAGCGAAGAGGAAGAGGACCCGGTGTAAGTGGTGACCAATATGGTCGTGCGTATGATGCGCCAGGGGATTTAAGAAGCTTGGGGGTCGAGATGGACCCGGGTGTTCGTGAGAGGCCGTTGGTGAAGTGTGCGACAGGTCTGGTGTGCGAAAAAGAAGGTGTGCGAGAAAGTCCGACTCTGGGGTGTGTGAGGAAAAAGTGCGTGCCAAGGAGTAGTGAGGGTGCTGGCGAGAGTGAGTCGGTCGTAGCGCGTGTGCGAGGGAGCACATGGAAGCGCGGTGTGGTAAGTGTTACAGAGGGTGTGACGGGAGAGTGTGCGCAAGAAAGGTGTGTGACGGACAGGTGCATGGGGAAAGAGTGCGCTGTCAAAGGCAAGGAAGAATGCACACCTGTGGTGAGTGTTACAGAGGGTGTAACGGGAGAGTGTGCGTGAGAAAGGTCTGTAACGGACAGGTGCATGAGGAAAGAGTGCGCTGTCAAGAGTAAGGGTGAGTGCGCTGTCGAGAATGGAGGTGAGAGTAGTGGGAGTGACAAGGAGAGTGAGTTGGTTGTGACAGGTGAGCGAGGATGTACACCTGGGATGGAAGGATGCACACCTGGAATGGTAGAGCGTGAGTGGGAATGCACGCTGGAGTTGGTGGTGAGGCACGTGGTTGGGTGTGCGAATGAGAGCACACCTGTGATTGTCACAGAGGAGGTGACCGAGGAGGGAGCGCGAAGAGGTGTGTTGGTGAGGTGTGCGACCAACGAATGTGTGCCAAAGTGTTCGGTGGTCAGGTGTGTGACCAAGGCTGTGAGTGGAATGAGGGTACCTGGGTGTGTAAGGAAAGGTACGAGGAGCATGGAGACGGCTGGATGTATGCGCACGAAAGGTGTAGCGTATGCGGGTAAGAATCCAGGTGAAGCATCGACGGTAACCAGGTTAGAGGTTAGGTCGACTGTTAGCCGAAGCGGGCCCTCGGTGCGTGCCGGGCCTCGCTTTGAACGGCCGCGTCCGGGCTCCACTAGGCGGAGCTGGCAGCCCGATAGAAAGGGTCGTCATGGCGACCACTTTTTGGTGAGACGTGCCGGCAGGTCGAGAGCGGGACATTGGATGGCTCCGTGCCGAGATGGTGCGTGGGATCTCGGCACGGGTAAGCCCCCGTCCCTGCACCGAATGCCGGACGCATCCAGCCGCTGCCACGAAACAACCCGCATTCATGGCTTGGCTTTACGAAGCCGGGCTTTGGACAGGAATTGGCGCACCGAGAGGTATTAGTGAGTAGACGGGTGATGAGGATAGTGTTTTGGACGCAAAATTAGAGAAAAACAAAATTTGATGATTGGCAAGGGATTGGCAGTAATGATTGGCAGATGATGGGTAGTGATTGGCAAATTTTTAATTTGTTGAAATTTGATATGCAAAATTGGTAGTGAGCGATGGGCCCGGTGGGTAAGGCTGGCATCCCTGCCACCCTTCCCATAGGGGGGCAAATGCGCTATAGCTTATGGGGTGTATGGCAGTGAAAACTAGCCCGGGTGGGTTAGGTTATATTGATAGGGATCTAGCGAAGATGACAGTAGGTAACGTTAAGTTTAGTTAGTGACTGATACCTGTAGTGGGGACGCAGGTAGTTTAGTGTGGTTGATAATGACGTGGGAGCGCAATAGTTTAAAGGGACGACTGGGAAGCGCAAGTTTCAGAAGGGAGTAGTTAGCTGAGATGATGCTGTGTGTGTGAGAATTGAACAGGTGTGATTGCACAGGTGTGCAACGGGACAGGTGTGTGGAACAGTGTATGAGTAGTGAGTGTGTGGATCAGCGCGAATGCGCTTGGGGAGAGAAGGGTGCAGGTGGCACCAGGTGTGAGAGCACAGGTGTGTGGAATACATGGAGTATTGGAACGAGTGTGTGGAGAGAGTTGGAGTAAGTGGTACGGAGTGGTGTGCATGGTGCGAAGGTGTGGATGGGGGAAGAGTGGACCCCTTTCACGAGTACCCGGGGCGGGTAGTGTAAGTGTTAGGTAGAGGGTATAGGTAAATTGTGGTTGGATATTGGCATTTGTGGTGCGGTTGCAGAATGGTGTTGTGGATGGGTGCATTAGTGTTGTGGAAATGGCTGGGCGTGTAGCCTGTTAGTGTGTGTAGTTAGTTGGGCACTCCACCACTGTGAGGATGTCGGCCAGGTGAGGCCGCAGGTGGGCTCTGGGAGCCAGTAGTTGTGAGTGGGTGCCTGAGGATCCCGGGTGTGGATCGGGTAGCCCAGTGCCAGAGAGGGCACCGAGTGGGGAGAGCGCCAGAGGGCCTTCCCCAGGTAGTTAGGTAGGGCAAGGAGCAGGTAAGCTCGGAGGCAACTGCAGTGGTGGAGGTGTGCAGGTGGGTAGACCCGCTGGGAGAGGTACACGCCACAGCCCAGAAATTGTGCGAGGGCACCGGGAGATGAATCGGGGGAGTGAGACCCCAAATTGAAAAGCACCACAGTTTGGCCAATGGGAATTGGTTTTTAGAACCCATAGTGTAAGAGGGCCAATGGTTTGGCCGGAGAAAGACCCCGGGTAGTGTAAAGTTGTTAAAGTCATTTAGGAAATAGTTAGGATTGATGAACCTGTCGCACCATACGCAGCCACTTACCTGTGGTGATGATGATGACTCCACACCTGTGTTTTCTTTGTTTTGTGCAGGAAATGAGAATTGCTGTGTGGATTGGTAAGACGCATCACGACGTGGATGAGACATTGGGGTGATTCCATCTCTCCCTCCCTAGGAGGGACTGATGATGAATTGGTAATGGCAAATTATGATGTTGAGTTGGAGATGGCAAATTTTGATGAAAGTTGAAAATGGCAAATTTGATTGGTTAGGAGGGAGAGAAGACGAATTTGGTTTATGGGAGGAACGGGGAAGACAGTAGGGATGTTTGTTGATTTGTAAAGTAGATGTTTATGGGTAGTGTTGTGTTTTGTGGATACAGTAAGGGGTAAGGGAGGGGCCATGTAGGTTACCTGGTGGGGGGGGGCGTACGGTAGGAACGTACCTGTCTCACCTGGTTCCCATGTGCCCCCAGTGTGCATTACCTTACATTGCGTGCACTTTTGCGCCCTTACCACCTTACTCACTTGTCTGCTTCTTTTGTCTCCCACCTCCGAGGATCTGGCTTTGGGGTAGAGAGAGAGGAGAGAGAGGTGCTGGCTACGCAGTTGTGGGCCTGCACTTTCGCTGCTTGCTGCCGGGATCGATACACCATATGGACCGCAATGTTTGTGACCACCCACAATGGACCGCAGTTCTTTTGCGGCCAAGCACCACCCATGGATGGACCTATGGGTCAACGTGGCACCTATGCCATACAAGGTGAACCACTAACAGTTGGCCCCCTGATGGCCACAATAGAGAAATGGACGCGGTTGGCGCCTTTCTTTATTTTTTTGAAAGAGGCAAGAACACCAAGTGCACCACACGAAGGCAAGACCAGCGGCAGAACATCGGCTGGCTGTGACACCACCGGTGATTCATAAACACTTTATTGGTGCACCGGATGGTGCTGACTGTGTTATGGGGTGGTGCTTTTCGTGCTGGGAAAGGGTGCTCTGCACGTTATTAAAGGCCGTAGGCCACAGAGCACTCGTGGGTTGGTGTATCGATGCTGGCATGCGTGCTCTCTCTATGCATAACATCTGCATGTGTCCCTCCAAAACCAGGTCCTGGATCGTCGTGTAAATATCAGCGTAGTCTTGTAAATAATGCTCCCTACCGGCTGTATGTTTAGTTTGAGGATTCTTTCCGCGATTCGGTTATCCTGTGGGTGTGTTTCTGTGAGGAGAAGGGTGCAACGTCGCAGGGGGACATATTTACTCATTTGTGAATATCTGTAAAACTGTCGCACTCAGGGTAGAGTTAATAGTAGAGGGAACTACATCTGAGTGCCACACTAAAATAGGTAAAAATTTATCGGGTCGGGACGCCCCGAGGGTAGAGAAGGGTGCAATGTTGCGGATATGGGACTTGGCCTCAATATCCGCTTGTAAATACTCCCCTATTTCCCCAATACTCCCCAACTATCCCCAATCCCCCATTCCCTAGTCCCATTGTTTGTAAACAACACTCTGTAGAACCGACCTTCCCCTTTTTCCCCCATTAAATGTCGTGCCCAGGTCCACCACATCTCACGTAGACAACTTTCGGACATCTTGCTAGTTATTCTTAGTCTATGTCAGTTAAGGACTCGTTTCCATTAATTCTGACTCTTCGTTGCACCAGAATGTGATTATATGGCACCAGTAGTGAGTTTAGGACCTTCCCATACCTCCTCCCATCTTCTTCCCCAAACAACAACAACTACAACAACAGAGGGGCGCGGCGCGGCGTGCGGGGAGTGTGCGTCCTCACACCGGCTCGGTTAGCCGCCATGACCATGCGCTCCGACGGGGTTACCACGAAGGGGCTCCCTGTCAGCCCCTCGTCAAGGGCGGAGCCGGTAACCCCCCCGCACGCACCCAATGAGAAGCAACGGGCCGATTCCATCTGGGGCGGAGCTAACGAGCCGAGGGCGTGTCACTCCCCGCCGGATATACGCGGCGACTTACCGGATGTGACGTGAGATGCGCCCCCAGCTTGAAGAAGACAATCACCACATCCGAGCGCTGCGACCTCCCCGCATCTCTAGACCGGACCGGGTCGATCCTGCCCTGAGCCCAGGTGCACCTGGAGCCATCGATTCTGCCTTTCCTTGCCATCAATCCCCGTGTGAGTCAGTTTTGTCCTGTTTATCTGTCGTCTGTCAGGGAATAAGATAAGTGTGTCTAAGTGCCTGTCTTTCTATGCTGTCCCTCTCATTCCTGTAATCTGACCTTCCGCCCTAATATAACCTCCTCCGGAGGTCTTGAGAACTGAACCCTTGGTGTCGTGTCATTTGAATCCCAGCCGTTGTGTCCTTTTCCTTCATTGACCTAGCATAGCGCGACTCGGCAACGTTCGAGTATAATCGGGTAACTTGTGCAGGCGCGGTCATACCAAACCGCTCGGTGAACCAACATCCACCACCGCGTCTGTAACAATAAGAACATAGCTGATGGCAGCCCCCCCCCCCCAAGGTTTTGAGGGACTGCACTTTTTCAAGAGTTAACACCCATTAAAGTACCCCCACCCCATACAATTGTTTTCTTATGTTCCGATCTTGTCCACACCTTGCATTCTCACCTACCCATCATCGTTACCTGCATCCCTTGTTTGGCCGTCTCTGTCTATTTTCTCCCGCTGCCCTGCTGTGGGCATTTCGCCTTTCTCCTGCTGTTCTCTCTGTTATATTGTGTCCTGATCTGTTCTGTGTCCTAGCTCTTTCATGAGCCTAGACCATGATAAAAAGTGTAGATGGGGGAGTGATTCTAAATGTTTCCTTCAGAGAGAAAGTCTGCAGAGAGGGAGTAGGTGGCTGCATGCCAATCTGAAGGAAGAGTGGTGGTACGGCAGACGGTGGAGCAATTGGTGAAAAGATAATGAGGGTTTTCCAGCGAATCAGAAAGATCATTGATGAAGATGATAAACAGGATTGGACCAAAGACAATGCCTTGGGGCACTCCAACCTTGATAGGGAGAGGAGAAGAGAGGATCCTGTTATGAGCTATGTGATGACTACGTCTCACATTCTCACCCTGTCTCTCCGAAAACACCGTCTGGCGAACTCTCCCATCTATTTCTGCCATAACAATACTCTTGAAGAAGTTCCGCCACTCAAACTTTTGGGCCTCACTATCAGCCATAATCTTTCTTGGGCAAATGTCATCTCTATGTTGGCCTCCAAAGTCAGTTGCCGACAAGGCAGCTTCCATCATAAAAGGACCTTCCTTGGCACACCTTCACTTTTACCTACCTACAAGGCCTTCATCCGCAGCATGATGGAGTACTGCTTTCCCCTCCGAGCTAGTGCCACTGCCTCACACCTTGCTCAGCTTGAGGGCCGTGGAAACCAATCCCCCGTGATGAAACTGTGTCTCTGGGCTTACTTACCACTTCTGTGATTGAGAGTTTGCGGCTGTATCCGTCTTGCTCACACCCTGTGTCCCCTTCTTTCCCACATCCCTTATTTCTCTAAGACTCCCTCTATTTTGTCCATCAACCCTGCTGTTGGTGTTTCCCCCTCCTCTACTGTCCTTTTGTTCTGTTACATCCTGATCCATTCAGTGTTCAAGGTCCTCCATGAACTTCGGAACTGTACCGTATACAAAAACCGTTGGTGAGACATTGTCTTCCGGTTCTCCTCAGAGTACACACGCTTGTGGATTTGTGGAATGACCTGAGATTTTCTTTGGTCAGATTTGCCTTCCATGAAGAGAAGGCAAGTTGTTTAAAGGCAACTGCCTCACCACTGGATTATGTGTACCCATGGCGAAAGAATAGGTATCATAGCTGCAGAAGAGATGGTGTAAATCTGTACATGAGAGAGATCAGACTTTCTTGGAAGAATTGGTGGTTCATGTTCATCCTGTGGCTGCTGGTTGCATCATTTTCTGGGGGAATGGCTATGCCGCTGATGCAATGCCCCCTATTCCCAGTTGCTGGTACTCATTTTGCCGACCTCAGAAGGATGTCAGGCTGAGGCAACCCACCTGGTGTTAATGCAACGGCATGACACGGGCTCAAACTCAGGACCCTAAGATCTCAAGCCAACCATGTTAAGCCAACACCAGGCATCTCTTGGAAGAATTCATCGGCATCATCAATATCAGGGGCAGTAGAAATAAAAGACTGAGTATAGGAGGTAAAACTTTAGTTAAAGTTATTATTTATCTTTCCTTATGCCATAGGTAATCTTCTTCAGATTAATGATTGAAGGTGTCGACAATATGTTTGTTGTGCATGATGGTAGTTTAATATCTTGCCTTTTGGTGCCCTTCTTGGAGTGCAAATTGTCTTTTTGTCCACCACTCCTCTGACAATGTCAGAGACGGGGGCCATTGGAATGATCTCCATCTGATGGACTGACCAATCATCTGTCCATATACTTTTGTGTATGCAATATTTCAAAAACCATTGAACATTTAGCTTTCATATTGCAAACATATATTCCTATGCTATGGCAACTATGCGATGGCAACCATCTTGGTAATTTGGGTAGTTGTCAATATTTGTGACGGTCTTCTTGCTTTTCACCCCTCAGCCCAATAGGCTAAGGGGTATTGTTGTCAGGGATGTGGTCCGGGCAGGCGGCCGTCAACTTTTGGTTTCTGTCAATTTCAAGGAGAACGGCTTGTCTGATTAAATCAATTTTTGCAGTGTGTGTTGGGGTTGAGTAGAGGAAGGTTCCTTTCGAAAATGGGCGCGCTGCGATTTTCAATATGGCCACCACGGCTTCCTTTCACCATTCATGGGCTGAGGGGTTACGCCCGCTTTGCGGTGCTATTTATTTCGTCTTAAAAAGTAAGTAAGTGTGTGTGTGTGTGTGTGTGTATGTATGTGTGTGTGTGTGTGTGTGTGTGTGTGTGTGTGTGTGTGTGTGTGTGTGTGTGTGTGTGTGTGTGTGTGTGTGTGTGTGTGTAGCACACAGAAAATGGGGGACCTAGAGTGTCAGCTCCTTGTTTACTTTTTTAATAATGGAGTGTTCACAGAACACCTCACTCTGCGGAGTCTTGAGAAAAGGACATGGGCAGGGTCTTTTAAAGTCTGGCTTTGTGTTTTTCGAGCATAATCTATATTTATGTTTTGCGAGCATAATGGCACAACATTTTATCCAAGTATTGCTAAAACTGATTGTTTTTGGAAGGACTTTTTAAATAATGGAGTGTTCACAGAACACCTTACTCTGCGCAGTCTTGAGAAAAGGACATGGACAGGGTCTTTTAAAGTCTGGCTTTGTGTTTTTCGAGCATAATGGCGCAACATTTTATCCAAGTATTGCTAAAACTGATGGTTTTTGGAAGTGCCAACAAGGCCATTTATGTTCTACAGTGTTTAAGTATATAATAAATTTGCACTAAAAAAGAAAGGTTTTAAAGTCTATGGGAAATTTTTTTTCCCGCAAGCTTACCGCCATTGATGCGCCGTCTTTTACACCACCTTATTAAACACGTTAAATTAGCTATTCATGCCTGTTGTTTGTGTCCCTTATGACATCTCTAAAAACAGTAAGCTTCCTGTTTGGAATGAATTTCAATTTTGATTGACTGCCAGACAGGCAGACAGACTAAAACAATTACCCTACTCCTCTGTGGGCATGCACGCTCGGGACAAGATTCTGCACAATTTCCCAAATTCAGAGCCATAGTATTGCTAAACTGCAGGTGTGTGTTCCGATTTATTTTTTAATTCATGTTCTACAGTGGTCAAAATATAAAATTAATTGAAATTAAGTAGTTCTTTGATCATAGACTGATGTCTGGATACAGACAGACAGACAAAGTGAACCAATTGCTTAACCTTGCTTTTTGCTTCGCACATAGGGTAATAATTAGTTCACGAGTTATCAAGTGACCACTATATTCGTTATGTGTGTGTCTGTGTGTCTGTCTGTCCGCAGTAGAACTACCCGATGATATCATCAGATCTTGATGAAACTTGGGTGGGAGGTTGATATCATGATGTAGTTGTGTCCTGCCTAGAGTGGGCGTATTGCGCCCATTGTGGGCGGAGCCACGCCCGAAAAAGATGTCTTTTTAGGGGGTAATCGATTTCAAGCAACATCTTCTCCGAGGGGTTTGGTGGAATCTGACAGGGGTTTCGATATTTGGTTAGGCCAATGTCATGTGTCTAGCCCCACGGAGCTCGATTTTTCATTTTTTTTTTTTTCATTTTTTTTTTCCATTTCATTTTTCACCGAATTTTCGGTATTGTGTAGCTAACTAACATCATAACTGTTTATACATTGTTTTCTATCTAATTTCAAGGTCAGTAATATTCGTTTTGACATTTCCGGGCCTGGCCTGTCCGGGCCTGTTTCGGTTATAGTCCGTCCTTTGTCATTGAATACCACTCGCTCGTGAACGTCTCTTGACTTGTTGCATTTAAAAGTCAAAGTCAGCCTCTCCCCCTCTGTCTCAGTCTCTCGGTTTGCCAATATATCTCTCCTTCTCCCCATTACCTTCTCTCCACTCCTCTCTGTCTCTCTTTCTCTAAGAAATTGAAAACAACACCTGAGGAGGTTCAAAGTGGCGAGGAGCACCACAACCTTACAAAGACATTAACTTGAATTGAATAACAATGTGAAAATCTCATCATATCTTGTTGTCTGAGTGCAGGCTGTAGAAGCACGAGTTCGTTGTAGA
>NC_136274.1:49185900-49200900 GCF_964187855.1 Myxine glutinosa
AAAAATAAATTCGACAACCCCTAACCCTGCAGGTGTCTCTTGCTCTTCTTGTGGTGCACTTGGTGTTTAACTAAAAGTGGTTCACCTGTATGGCATAGGTGCCACGTTGACCCATAGGTCCATCCCCGGGTGGTGCTTGGCCGCAAACGAACTGCGGTCCATTGTGGGTGGCCACAAACATTGCGGTCCATATGGTGTACCGATCCAGGCAGCGAACAGCGAAAGTGCAGGCCCACAACTGCGTCGCCAGCACCTCTCTCTCCTCTCTCTCTACCCCAAAGCCAGATCCTCGGAGGTGGGAGACAACAGAAGAAACAAGTGAGTAAGGTGGTAAGGGCGCAAAAGTGCACGCAATATAAGGTAATGCACACTGGGGGCACATGGGAACCAGGTGAGACAGGTACGTTCCTATCGTACGCCCCCCCCCCCCCCACCAGGTAACCTACATGGCCCCTCCGTTACCCCTTACTGTATCCACAAAACACAACACTACCCATAAACATCTACTTTACAAATCAACAAACATCCCTACTGTCTTCCCCGTTCCTCCCATAAACCAAATTCGTCTTCTCTCCCTCCTAACCAATCAAATTTGCCATTTTCAACTCTCATCAAAATTTGCCATCTCCAACTGCACATCAAAATCTGCCATCACCAATTCATCATCAGTCCCTCCTAGGGAGGGAGAGATGGAATCACCCCAATGTCTCATCCACGTCGTGATGCGTCTCACAAATCCACACAGCGATTCATCTCCTGCAACAAAACAAAGAAAACACAGGTGTGGAGTCATCATCATCACCACAGGTAAGTGGCTGCGTATGGTGCGACAGGTTCATTAATCCTAACTATTTCCTAAATGACTTTAACAACTTTACACTACCCGGGGTCTTTCTCCGGCCAAACCATTGGCCCTCTTACACTATGGGTTCTAAAAACCAATTCCCATTGGCCAAACTGTGGTGCTCTTCAATTTGGGGTCTCACTCCCCCGATTCATCTCCCGGTGCCCTCGTACAATTTCTGGGCTGTGACGTGTACCTCTCCCAGTGGGTCTACCCACCTGCACACCTCCACCACTGCAGTTGCCTCCGAGCTTACCTGCTCCTTACCCTAACCTAACTACCAGGGGAAGGCCCTCTGGCTCTCTCCCCACTCCGTGCCCTCTCTGGCACTGGGCTGCCCGATCCACACCCGGGATCCTCAGGCACCCACTCACAACTACCGGCTCCCAGAGCCCACCTGCGGCCTCACCTGGCCGACATCCTCACAGTGGTGGAGTGCCCAACCAACTACACACACTAACAGGCAACACGCCCAGCCATTTCCACAACACTAATGCACCCATTCACAACACCATTCTGCAACCGCACCACAAATGCCAATATCCAACCACAATTTACCTGCACCCTCTACCTAACACTTACACTACCCGCCCCGGGTACTCGTGAAAGGGGTCCACTCTTCCCCCATTCACACCTTCGCACCATGCACACCACTCCGTACCACTCACTCCAACTCTCTCCACACACCTGTACCTGCACACCTGTGCTCTCACACCTGGTGCCACCTGCACCCTTCTCTCCCCAAGCGCATTCGCGCTGATCCACACACTCACTACTCATACACTGCTCCACACACCTGTCCAGTTGCACACCTGTGCAATCACACCTGTTCAATTCTCACAAACACGGCATCATCTCAGCTAACTACTCCCTTCTGAAACTTGCGCTTCCCAGTCGTCCCTTTAAACTATTGCGCTCCCTCGTCATTATAATCCACACTAATCTACCTGCGTCCCCACTACAGGTATCAGTCACTAACTAACCTTAACGTTACCTAAGGTCATCTTCGCTAGATCCCTACACACCATATCCTAACCCACCCGGGCTAGTTTTCACTGCCATACACCCCATAAGCTATTGCTCCTTTGCCCCCCACCATGGGAAGGATGGTGGATTTGCCATCCCACCACATCGGGGGTCTCTCACTACCAATTTTGCACATCAAATTTCAACAAATTAAAAATTTGCCAATCACTGCCCATCATCTGCCAATCACTACTGCCAATCCCTTGCCAATCATCAAATTTTGCTTTTCTCTAATTTTGGGTCCAAAACACTAACCTCATCACCCAGTCTACTCACTAATACCTCTCGGTGCGCCAATCCCTGTCCAAAGCCCGGCTTCGTAAAGCCAAGCAATGGATGCTGGTTGTTTTGTGCCAGCGGCTGGATGCGTCCGGCACTCGGTGCAGGGACGGGGGCTTACCCGGGCCGAGATCCCACGCATCACCTCGGCGTGGAGCCATCCAATGTCCCGATCTCGACCTGCCGGAATGCCTCAACAAAAGGTGGTCGCCATGACGACCCTTTCTATCGGGCTGCCAGCTCCGCCTAGTGGAGCCTGGACGAGGCCGTTCAAAGCGAGGCCCGGCACGCACCGAGGGCCTGCTTCGGCTAAAAGTCGCTCTAACCTCTAACCCGTGTAACGTCGATGCTTCACCTGCATGCTTACACCCCGCAGCCCGTTCCTTGCTCACACATCCAGCCGTGCCCATGCTCCTCGTACCTTTCCTTACACACCCAGGTACTCTCATTCCACTCACAGCCTTGGTCACACACCTGACCACCGAACACTTTGGCACACATTCGTTGGTCGCACACCTCACCAACACACCTCTTCGCGCCCCCTCCTCTGTCACCTCCTCTGTGACAATCACAGGTGTGCTCTCATTCGCACACCCAATCACGTGCCTCACCACCAACTCCAGCGTGCATTCCCACTCACGCTCTACCATTCCAGGTGTGCATCCTTCCATCCCAGGTGTACATCCTCGCTCACCTGTCACAACTAACTCACGCTCCATGTCACTCCCACTACTTTCACCTCCATTCCTGACAGCGCACTCACCCTTACTCTTGACAGCGCACTCTTTCCTCATGCACCTGTCCGTCACACACCTTCCTCGCGCACACTCTCCCGTCACACCCTCTGTAACACTCACCACAGGTGTGCATTCTTCCTTGCCTTTGACAGCGCACTCTTTCCCCATGCACCTGTCCGTCACACACCTTCCTCGCGCACACTCTCCCGTCACATCCTCTGTAACACTCACCACACCGCGCTTCCATGTGCCCCCTCGCACACGCGCTATGACCGACTCACTCTCGCCAGCACCCTCACTCCTTGGCACGCACTTTTTCCTCACACACCCCAGAGTCGGACTTTCTCGCACACCTCCATTTTCGCACACCAGACCTGTCGCACACTTCACCAACGGCCTTTCACGAACACCCGGGTCCATCTCGACCCCCAAGCTTCTTAAATCCCCTGGCGCATCATACGCACGACCATATTGGTCACCACTTACACCGGGTCCTCTTTCTCTTCGCTTCTCCTCCATCACCTGCGAATCCCTCATCCGGTTAATGAGCACATCATCACGATCCGAACACAGACTTTGGACCAATTCTTTTACTTCCTCCTTTATCTCTTTCTTATCCTCTCTCCGTCGCTTCTTAATTTCGCTCACCCCTTCTTCCACTTCCTCTAATTTTTGCTTCATCTCCTTCATCTCTTCGTGCGCCCCTTTAAGTTCTTCCTCTAACTCCACTTTATTTTTTTCTATGTGCTCCCGCACCTCCCGCTCTTTAACCTCCATTACCTCTACCACCTTGTCCATTTTCCTCGTCAGGTCCTCATGTACCGTCTGGCACTCTTTTTTAATTACCCCTACGTCCTTTTTCATCTCCTTCTGTGTCGATTTTAAACCCTCTATTACCGCTGTGTTCTTCTTTACCTGGTCCCCCAACTCCTTTTGTCCCACTGTCAGTTGTTCTACTCCCAGCGTCAACTCCTCTATACCACCTTGCAATTTTACAGTCCCCTTTCTCACCTCTTTCTCCATGCGCTCCTTACAGTGCCTCACCTCCTCGCGCACTCCTCCGACCTCCTCACTCACTCCTCTTCTGATCTCCTCTCCCATCACTTGCATCTCCTGCCCAGATGCCACCCTCATCTGCTCCATTTCCTCCCTGTGAGCATCCAGTTTGGTTTCTACCCCCATTCTGACCCCCTCTATCTGCTGCTCCATTTGTTTAACTTCCCTTTCCGCTTGGTCCCTCATGTCCCTCAATTTGCCTTCCATACTGTTTTCTAACCCCTCTAACCCATTTTTCACTCCCTCTATCTGATTCTCCTGGGCAGCCATTCTATTTTCTACCCCCATTAACCCATTTTTCACTTCTTTTATCCCGTTGTCTAACTCCTCAAAATTATCGTCTAACTTCGCAATTTTCTTGTCTAACTCCTCAAAATTATTGTCTAACTTCTCACTGGTACCCCTCGCTTCGTCCCTCATTACCCCCATTTGGTTTCCCATTACCCCCATTTGGCCCTCCATTCGCCCACTATCAACCCTCATTTGCTCACTCTGAGCATCCATCCGGTTCCCCAATTGGTTACTCTGCAGTTTGAGGGACGCCTGCATTTGCGCCATAAATTGCTCCATGAGGACCTGCATCTGGGCCATCCCTCCCACTTGTGCAGCGGGTGCGGCCGCCGTAGCTATGTGCGAGGCGCAATTTCGCGCGTCTGCTACCCCCGCTGTTTCGCTCTCCTCATGTCCCTCATGTCCCTCAATTTGGTCCTGGACCGACCCTGCTTCACTCTCCCCTACCGGACCCCAGCCGTCTTGATCCGCCATAGCGCGACTTTCAAAATTCGGTTTTTATTTTTTATTTTCGTAAAACAAATTGAAATTTCGCCGTTATAATTTCGCGCGGGAAACGCGCTCCGAATCGATTTTCCCTCCCAAAATTTGGGCCTAACTAATTTAGTCCCGGGTTCGAATCCCACTCCTGACACCAATTGTTACAGATACGACTTTGATGGTATGGTGGGCCGAGCGGGATGGCCGCCGTATCCGTACAAGTTACCCGATTGTGCCCGAATGTTAACTAATCGCGCTACGCTGGCTCAATAAGAAAAAGAAGACACCCGGCTGGATTACAATCACACAATACGACACCAAGGGTTCAGTTCTCAAGACCTCCGGAGGAGATTATATTCGTACGGAAAGGTCAGATTACAGGGGCTAGAGTTATAATCACAGAAAGACAGGCACTTAGACACACTCTTATATTAACCCCGGACAGACTACAGACAAACGGGACAAGGCTGACTCACACGGGGGTTGATGAAAAGGGGAGGCAGGTCGCGATGGCTCAGGTGCACCTGGCTCAGGGACAGAATCACGTACGGTGGTGTCCAGAGATGCGTGAAGGTATCACAGCGCTTGTGGGTCGCGACTTTGGTCTCAAGCTGGGGAGGTCGCTCAGCGCTCGGGAGGGTGGCGTCTTTTCCTTCCAAGCTCGGGGCGCATCTGACGTCACGTCCGGCGCGGGGCCGCGTATATCCGGCGGGGAGTGCCACGCCCTCGGCTCGTTAGCGCCGCCCCAGATGGCATCGGCCCATGGCTTCTCATTGGGTGCGGGGGTTACCGGCTCCGCCCTTGACGAGGGGCCGACAGGGAGCCCCTTCGTGGTAACCCCGTGGAGCGCGTGGTCAATGGCGGCTAACTGAGCCGGAAGGAGGACGCCCACTCCCCATGCCGTCACCGCGCCGCCCCCCTCTTTTGTTGTTGTTGTTGTAGTTGGCGCTTCTTCATGGGGAAGAGATGCGGAGAGGTATGGGGAGGTCCTAAACTTCCTAACAGGTGCCATATAATCACATTCTGGTGCAACGAAGAGTCATAATTAATGGAAACAAGTCCTTAACTGACATAGATTAAGAATAACTAGCAAGATGTCCTATAATTGTCTACGTGTGGTGCGGGGGACCTGGGCACGACATTTAATGGGGGAATGAAGGGGAAGATCGGCTCTAATGGGTGTTGTTTACAGACAATGGGACTAGGGAATGGGGTAAGGGGAGAGTTGGGGAGTATCGGAGAAGATAGGGGAATATTTACAAGCGGATATGGAGGTCAAATTCCATATTCGCAACAATATATATATATATATATATATATATATATATATATATATATATATATATATATATATATATTGAAGGAACTGCGCTCCAACGCGAGTCGAAAGAATTGACGCGACCAAAGACGGAATTCGTCCGAGTTGCTTTATTGAAACCAAACAGCTCAGGTATTCTCACAAGCCCGTTTTTCGGGCAACAATATATATACACATTTATGTCGGGAAGTTTGCCCGGCAAAAGCTATACCGGGCATGCCCGGGTATCAAGGGCGAGCCTTGGAAAGGCGAGTCTGGACCTGCCCGGGCGTGTTTGGCTGCGGCCTGGCAAGTCGAGGCTGGGCGTGCCCGGGCGCTCTGGGCGAGCACTGGAAAGGCGATAGCGGGCATGCCCGGACGCTCTGGGCGAGCCCTGGAAAGGCGATAGCGGGCATGCCCGGACGCTCTGGGCGTGCCCTGGAAAGGCGATAGCGGGCATGCCCGGATGCTCTGGGCGAGCCCTGGAAAGGCGATAGCGGGCATGCCCGGACGCTCTGGGCGAGCCCTGGAAAGGCGAGAGCGGGCATGCCCGGGAAAGACGAGACCGGGCGTGCCCGGGAGGTTCGGGCGTGCCCGGGAACAGTGAGTCCGGGCATGCCCGGGAGATGCGCGTCTGGCCGTGTTCTGGCCGGTGCAAGGCGATTATGTACATCCAGCGGTAACCGCTACACACGCCCCTCCAGAATCGACCTGCACCGGCAGGGTCAATTTAAGGGGGGTCCGGATGACCCGGCCGAAGCGACCCCTGGAGGGTCATGGGGAGGGGTCTGACGTGGTGGTGGGTGGTCGAGCGGGGGGAACTGTGGACGGGGGGCGGCCTCGCTGCGGAGGAAGGGCCAACCGTGGTGGTCGGTCGACGTCCATGTGCGCCGGTTTGAGGTGGTCCACAGAAATCCGGTCCGGCCGGCCGCCGAAGTCGACGATGAAAGACTTGTCGCCCCATCGCAGGACCCGGAAGGGCCCGTCGTACGGCGGCCGGAGTGGCCCCCGGTGCGCGTCATGACGCACAAAGACGTACTCTGCTGTGCGAAGCGCCGGGGGGACGTAGGACTGGGGGCCACCGTGGCGGGACGTCGGCACGGGGGCAAATCGTCGGGCGGCCTCCTGGAGGTCCGAGCGCTGGCGAGCGGCGGACCAGGGACTGGTAGAGTCAGGCACAAATTCGCCCGGGACGCGGAGTGGTTGGCCGTAGACGAGCTCGGCGGCGGACGCCTGGAGGTCTTCCTTGGGGGCCGTGCGAAGGCCCAAAAGGACCCACGGCAGCCGGTCGGCCCAACCGTCGTCCTGAAGGCCGGCCATGAGTGCGGCCTTCATGGAGCGGTGAAACCGCTCGCACAACCCATTGGCTTGGGGGTGGTAGGCCGTGGTGCGGTGCAGCGTGACCCCCAACGAACGGGCGACCGCGCCCCAAAGCTCAGACGTGAACTGTGGGCCGTGGTCGGATGAGATGTCCGCTGGTGCGCCGAAGCGCGCGACCCAGGTGGCGATGAACGCCGGCCCCACGTCGGCGGTGGTGGTGGAGGTGAGGGGCACGGCCTCCGGCCACCTGGTGGTCCTGTCCACCATGGTGAGCAGGTGGGTGAACCCCCGCGAGGGGGGCAGGGGACCCACCAGGTCCACGTGGACGTGGTCGAAACGCCGTTCAGGCACGGCGAAAGGTGCCAGCGGGGCCTGGGTGTGGCGGTGGACCTTGGCTCGCTGGCAGGCCGTGCAGGCGTTGGCCCAGTCGCGGATGTTTCGTCGAAGGCCGTGCCAGACGAAACGCGCCGACACCAGCTTCTGAGAAGCTTTCCGGCCCGGGTGAGAAAGGCCGTGGATGGAGGCGAAGATGCGGCGCTGCCAGGAAACGGGCACGATGGGGCGAGGCTGGCCCTGGGAGACGTCGCAGAGCAGGACGGTGCCCGCGAAGGGGATGTCGGCCAGGCGGAGGCCCGTGTCCGCCACGCGGAGTGCCTGCACCGAGGCGTCGGTGGTCTGGTCGGCCGCCATGAGCGTGAAGTCCACACCGAGGTGGACCGCGTTCGCGCTGGCCCGCGAAAGGCAGTCGGCCACGGCGTTGTCTTTGCCGGCGACGTGCTGGATGTCCGTGGTGAACTCCGACATGGCGGAGAGGTGGCGCTGCTGGCGGGCCGACCACGGCTCCGTGACCTTAGCCATTGCGTAGACCAACGGCTTGTGGTCGACGAAAGCCGTGAACGGGCGGCCCTCCAGGAGGTGTCGGAAATGGCGAACGGCCAGGAATAGCCCGAGCAGCTCGCGGTCGAACGTGCTGTAGTTTAACTCGTTCGGCCGGAGTTGCCGGCTGAAAAAAGCGAGTGGCTGCCAAACCCCGTCCACCCATTGCTCATGGACGGCGCCCACCGCGTAGTTGGAGGCGTCCGTAGTGAGGGCGATGGGCGCGTTGAGCACCGGGTGAGCCAGCAGCGTTGCGTCGGCGAGGGCCCGTTTGGCACTGGCGAAGGCCGCGTCCATGGCCGCGGACCAAACAATGTCATGCTTGGCCTGCTTGCCCCGGAGGGCCTCATAAAGGGGCCGCATGAGCTGAGCAGCGCGGGGCACGAATCGGTGATAAAAATTCACCATGCCGAGGAACTCTTGGAGGGCCTTGATGGAACGGGGACGCGGGAACGTGGTGATGGCCTCGACCTTGGTCGGCAGCGGCACGGCCCCGGTCTTGGTGATGCGGTGGCCCAAAAAGTCAACGGTCGTCGCGCCGAAGTGGCATTTGACCGGGTTGACAATTAAGCCGTGCTCGCTGAGGCGACCGAACAGTGTTCGGAGGTGGAGGAGGTGCTCGGCGCGGGACGTGCTGGCGACGAGGATGTCGTCCAGATAGACGAAAAGAAACGGCAGGTCGCGCAGCACGCCGTCCATCAAGCGCTGGAACGCCTGGGCCGCGTTCTTGAGGCCAAACGGCATCCGCAAAAATTCGAACAGGCCGAACGGCGTGATGACGGCCGTCTTCGGGACGTCGGCCGCCCGGACAGGTACCTGGTGGTAGCCCCGTATCAGGTCAATTTTCGAAAAGATGACCCGTCCCGCCAAACGGGCGGAAAAGTCCTGAATATGCGGGATCGGGTACCTGTCGGGGGTGGTAGCGTCATTGAGACGGCGGTAGTCGCCACACGGGCGCCATCCACCCCCCGGCTTTGGCACGATGTGCAGTGGCGAGGCCCACGCGCTATCGGAGCGCCGCACGATGCCGAGGTGCTCCAACGCGTCGAATTCGGCCTTTGCCACGGCGAGCTTGGCTGGGTCGAGGCGGCGGGCCCTGGCGTAGACCGGCGGGCCCGTAGTGGGTATGTGGTGCTCGATCCCGTGCCGCACCGCGACGGCCGAAAACGTCGGCCGCGTGAGGGCCGGGAATTCCACGAGCAGGCGAGCGAACTCGTTCGTTGCCGGGAGGGCGCACGCCAGTTCGGTCGGCGCAGAGCTGCTCATTGTGCACGCCAGGGAGCTGAAGGTCTCGGCGTGGACAAGGCGACGTCGTTTGACGTCGACCAGCAGCCCGTGCGCGCAGAGGAAGTCGGCGCCCAGCAAAGCCACGGGGACGCTGGCGGTAACAAAAGTCCATTGAAAGCGCTGGCTGCCGAAGCAGAGGGTGACGACGCGTGGGCCGAAAGTGCGTATGGCCGAGCCATTAGCAGCGACCAAAGAGGGGCCGAAAACTGCGTCCAGCCTGTCCTGCTCGGAGGCAGGTATGACGCTCAGTTGGGCGCCGGTGTCGCACAGGAAACGCCGTCCAGACGCTTTGTCCCGAATAAACAGCAAGTTGCCCGAGTGGCTGGCGCTCATGGCTGGGAATGAACGCCGGCCCGGCCGTTTCCCGACTTGCCGAAAGTGCACGGGGGCCGGCACATCCGAGCCTTGTGTCCGAACCTGGCGTGGTAATAACACCACGCCCGGTCAGGTGGAGGCCCCGGCCGTCGTGTCGGAAGCGGGCGGTGCGGCGTGGCGGCCACCAGTTGCACCGGCAGTTCGGCCTCCAACCGCGCAGGGCGCTCGGGCGTCGTGGGCGTCGCCTCGGACGGCGGCGGGCTCCAGGTAACCGCGCCGATGTGCTGGCCCGCCGAGGAGATCTTATCGGCTTCCCTGGCGAGGGCGCGGGAATCCGTGATCAACGTGCCAGCCAGGGCGAGGCGTACCGGGTTAGGCAGCTGACCGAGGAACAGCTCCCGGAACAGGAATGCCGGAGAGTGCTCGCCGAGCAACGAGAGCATATAGTCCATGCGCTCGGACGGGCGCGTGTCGCCGAGCTCGGGCAGGTCAAGCAGGCGCCGTGCGCGTGCTGCCGGTGAGAGGGCGAAAGCGCCGAGGAGGAGCGTCTTCAGCGCGTCGTATTTGTCAGCAGCCGGCGGGTGCTGGAGGAGGCTCAAGGCGCGGGCCGCGGTGGTGGAACCGAGCGCCGCCACAACATGGTGGAAGCGGGTGTCGTCCGCGGTGATGCCTCGCAGGGCGAACTGGGAGTCCGCCTGGGCGAACCAAACAGCCGCGTGAGTCTCCCAGAAGGTAGGCAGTTTAAGCGTCACTGCCGTATCCATGTCGGTAGGTCACCAATGAAGGAACTGCGCTCCAACACGAGTCGAAAGAATTGACGCGACCAAAGACGGATTTCGTCCGAGTTGCTTTATTGAAACCAAACAGCTCAGGTATTCTCACAAGCCCGTTTTTCGGGCAACAATATATATACACATTTATGTCGGGAAGTTTGCCCGGCAAAAGCTATACCGGGCATGCCCGGGTATCAAGGGCGAGCCTTGGAAAGGCGAGTCTGGACCTGCCCGGGCGTGTTTGGCTGCGGCCTGGCAAGTCGAGGCTGGGCGTGCCCGGGCACTCTGGGCGAGCACTGGAAAGGCGATAGCGGGCATGCCCGGACGCTCTGGGCGAGCCCTGGAAAGGCGATAGCGGGCATGCCCGGACGCTCTGGGCGTGCCCTGGAAAGGCGATAGCGGGCATGCCCGGACGCTCTGGGCGAGCCCTGGAAAGGCGATAGCGGGCATGCCCGGACGCTCTGGGCGAGCCCTGGAAAGGCGAGAGCGGGCATGCCCGGGAAAGACGAGACCGGGCGTGCCCGGGAGGTTCGGGCGTGCCCGGGAACAGTGAGTCCGGGCATGCCCGGGAGAGGCGCGTCTGGCCATGTTCTGGCCGGTGCAAGGCGATTATGTACATCCAGCGGTAACCGCTACAATATATATATATATATATATATATATATATATATATATATATATATATATATATATATATATATATATATATATATATATATATATATATATATATATATATATATATATATATATAATATATATTCAAGATTCAAGATTCAATACTTTATTGCCACATCAACTTGACAGTTGTTAGGAATTTGAGGTAGTGTGCTCTTAAAGACAAAAAAAAAACATACATTAATGGGACAATCTTTTGAGGGCAAAACAAAATCGATAACTTGGGACGACAGTTTTAAAAGTCTAACGTTTCAAGCTCTCACTCGAGCCCATCATCCCCATCATCAGAGACAGAATTTAAAAGAAGACTCCAGACCCCAAATTTTTTTTTTTGTTAAATGCTTCTACATAATCTTTGATCAGTACATAACAACATCATCTAAAAAAAAATCAACCCACGAGGTTCGTTTCCTTGTAATCCGACCTTAAATGCGCCAATAAGAGACCATCGACGAAAACGCTTCTGCAAATCTTAGACCACGTGCCCATGCACAGTATGACGTCACACGAGGTGATCGGGGAAGCCGGAAATACTTTACAAATGGTTTACAATACAATAGTGTGGAGTGTTTCTATTCTAGTTATATTGTCCTGCATATCGGATTCTAAATGGTTTATAGTTGTGTTTTGTACGGGTGCAGCAAAGTCTCGCAGCCTTTTGTGCGAACACTGCATGAATTCCCGAAGGATGTTGCCAGTAATAACACTTGGAAGAGGTTTGTCCGATGAACTCGAGCACGATGGAAAGGTCCTACCAAGTCGACGAGGCTTTGCAGTGAACATTTTGAACCAGAGTGCTATGTCAACGTTTTGGCTTGTAGTATGGGACACGCCGCCAGACTAGATTTGAAGCCTCTGCAAATCCCATCCAAATATCCAGAGGGTACCTGGTTTATACCAATATTTGCATGTAAAGTGTAAACAACGTTTCATGATTGAAGAGCCCCTTTAAAGTATGTACGCAACCATAAATCGAGAGATATGAACCCCCCTTTCATTCAAGAAAAACAATGGTATTATAATCATAAACACAGGCTCGAATGCGAGTGTACTGTCACGGTGTGTCCCCAAAGACACTTGCAATGCATAGGCCTAGGCCTACACTAAATCGTAAATGACGTTTGTGTCATGTATGAAATGTGGGCTATCCCCCCCCCCCTCCCGGGATGCGAGCATAATTGTTTATGTATCGACTTATTTCGGGGTCTAGCGGAACATGCCTGACATAAATATAAATAAATTGGCCAAAATTCTACGAAACACCGACGTACAGTGACGAGTGCATTTTTACACTACACTCAGTAGCTGCAGCCTGCGTGTCTGTGGCTACGCCATGATACAGGCACAAGGCGATCGGGTTTTTACCGTTTTATCGATCAAACAAAGTCACTACTGCAATAACACTCGCTTGATATAAATATTCCTCGCATATTTAACCAAAACTATCAACAAGTAGGCTAGCCCAGCACGTACCAGTAATCTAAATCTGCGAGCCATTCAGCATCATCTTCATCGTTTTCTACTTCGACCTCCATATTGGCCTCTGGATCTTCGTCGGCGTATTCCAGCTCAAACTGATATGGTTGAACACCAAATTCTCTCCGTTCTATATCAAATTATTCTACAATACTTTCCTCAGCCTCTGATACGTATTCATTGGCTGAAAAGTCCGACAGATCGGAGGAAATATCGAGCGATTCGGAGTCAGAAACTTCTTCTTCTGCCATGTCTGCCATGTTTATGCACCGTGTGCACCGCGATCAGCTGATATCTATACCTCGTGTGACGTCACAGTGACGTCACAAGGATTCCAGAAGTAGCTTTTTTTTATCGTGCCTTTTTAAAAACGCATTTTACGACTAATTTAGCGTCGAATTTTTTTTTCTTTTTAAAAATTAAACATTACCTAATTCTAAAGATTTAAATAATTTAAAAAAAAATTGGGTCTGGAGTCTTCCTTTAAAAAACACACATGGGTGCCATTTATAAACAACACCAGCAGAGTTACCCGGCGTTGCCCGGAAAATAAAGTCAGTCACGCAATTTCGTTTAGCGGCTTTTTCACCCACGCCCCTTGGGCATACCCTGCTGCCACGCTCCTTGGGCACGCCCTGTTGCCACGCCCCTTGGGCATGCCCCTCGTCTAAATCTGATGTGCCCATGTTTTTTGTCGTGAAAAGATGCTGCTTTTGTCATCATACAACGGGACATGATACGCACGTTCAAAGAACAACTCAATGCTGTCTTTCCCGATATCCAATTCACAATGGAAGAAGAAGCGAATCAACAAATTGCATTTTTGGATGTTTTGGTTTCCCGGCAATTTAGGAAACTGCAGACAACCGTATACAGGAAGGCAACTAATACCAGTCAGATTCTGCATTACGGCAGTAACCATCCAAATGACTCACAAACTAAGTTGCCTGCGAACACTTTTCTGATGGGTCGGAAAACACTGCAGCAACTCGGAAGCAAAAAAAGAAGAAAGGAAATAGTTTTGTAAATAAGTGTATGCGGATGAGGGTAAAGTAAATGGTGGACCCACACAACCCAAACCAAAGTTTTGGCGTGCCCTCCCATACGTGACAAACGTATCAGAAGCTACTGCTCGCCTGCTGGCCCCGTTTGAAGTTGGGATTGCACATCGACCTGATGCTACCTTTAAGCGCAGGATCATGCAACCAAATGACAGATTGGATCGGGAGGACAAATCATCAGTAATCTATAAAATAAGTTGCAGCAACTGCACAGCTCACTTCATTGGAGACACTTCGAAGAGATTAAAAACGAGGCTACACGAACATCAGTTTGCCGTACATACGAAGGACCCTCTCTCCCAGGTCGCAACACACAGCATCGAACAAGACCATAAATTTATGTTTGGCACGGCAGAGGTGATAGGACAAGCGAACAACCAAACGTCCAAAGAATTGCAGGAGGCCTGGTATTCAAATGAAAATTCAATTAACAGACATGTTGATCTACATCCAGCTTAAACAGAGGCAAATTGTAGCTCCGCCTCTCCTAGGCAGGTCCTTTGTCTAATCGTGTCCACTGGAGCGTGAATAATGGCCAGCTGATGTTATGCTTGGCCGGCTGTTATAAGCGCTAGGGATGGCCACAGAGGGTATAACAAACAGGGGAAAACTGTTAATTACGAACACCTGTGCAGAATGCTGTGAATGAAATAAGCAATCAGTTAATTGGTAAAGTGACGCTAACACAGGTATTAATGATCAGGATGATTAATCTCTCAACGTTGTTTATAAATGGCACCGTGTGTGTTTTTTTTAAAATTCTGTCTCTGATGATGGACTCGAGTGAGAGCTTGAAACGTTTGACTTTCAAAACTTTACTTTCGTCCCAGTCATAAATTTTATTTTGCCCTCAAGTATGATTCCTGGGATACAAGCCTTTTCATATATATATATATATATATATATATATATATATATATATATATATATATATATATATACAGTATATATATATATATATATATATATATATATATATATATATATTGTTACGGTACGTCCGCGGTTAAGGATGTTATATTTGCCGAGCGGAGGCCCCGCGGCCGAACAGTTTTTCCCCGACTCACCCTCACAAAACCCGGCGTTCCAACGCCGTCCGTCCATTCCACCAACACACTCCCTGTTACACACCACACCTCTCGCGCACACTCGCCGTTCGCACACCTCGGTCCACACCTCACCTCCGTTACGTCCTCCGTAACAC
>NC_136274.1:49205900-49373400 GCF_964187855.1 Myxine glutinosa
CCTGGTTATTGCTTACCGGCCCCACCCTGATGGTTGGGTGACGTGGCCACACCTTCTTCCTGGCGCTCTGCCTCCTTTTTCCTGTACACAAGCGCAAGGTCATATATGCAAGGTCATATACACTTCATATGTGTATATGAAGGGAACACATATACACAACTTCCGTGTTTGGGCGGAAGCCCAGCGAGGCTGCGAACGCTGCTGGCAAGGCGTGTAACAATTGGTAGGGCCGTGGGGTACAGACTGTAGGGCACGCTTAATGGCGTCGCTTGGAGAGGGAGGCTGTCAAAATGGATGGAATGAACGCAAGGGGGCCTATTCTTATTTGATTGACACAACGCAGATTCAACTATTGGAAATAGCCTTATCTAACACATATTATGAAATAACTGATGTCCTATGGTGACCTACGTGTTGCTTGTGGCCTATGGGGTGCTACCTTTAACCTTTAATAATGTCATATTTACAAGTGTGGGTTCTCAAAACCGCAACAATATATATATATATATTGTTACGTTTATGGGGGTAGGTTAGAGAATACCGCAGGAAAGGTAAGATTGAATAGAAATAGTATGCACCGTGTGAAATGTGGGAGCATTTCGATGTAATAAGTAGGGAAAATGGAACTTAAGGCTGTGTTTAAATGTGCATCATACGAGGGGTGATGCCGTGCTAATTAGTAGTAGGGAGTAAGGATAATTTCCCCTGTTTGTAATATCCTCTGTGGCCATCACTAATGCTTATAACAGCTGGCCAAGCATAACATCAGCTGGCCATTATTCACGCTCCAGTGGACACGATAAGACAAAGGACCTGCCCAGGAGAGGCGGAGCTACAATGGTTTGAGGGGCAGGGGACAGGATCGGCAGGCTACGCGGCCCCCCCCCCCCGCCCCCACCAAGGGAGTGACGTGGTTGGAGGACATGAGAGGAGCACGGAGCAGGAAGGGAAGCTTTGGAGCAGAAGGTTGGAGAGAGAGGGGAGCGTTTTGAGTGGGCCCGTGTGGAGGCTGGTGCTGGTGTGCATCAGGACGTGGCTGTGCTTCCCTTTACCGAAAAGAAGGAATTTTTTATTATCGCACCAAAGGAGTCATAATGCCCGTCGTCCTCCTATGTATATTCATGGTTCAACGTGTGTATAGTAACGGCTTAGATTGGTCACAAATAAACAATTTGCACTATGTTGTCCTGATGAGCCCATACTGAGGCATCTCTGCCTTTGTCTATTTGTGACCATAGAGTTTTAATCTCAGTCTGCAAAGACTTGAGTACCACGCGGATGCCTCCTAGTTTGGAGGTGGTGTGTTGGTATAATTTATGCACATGATGTCAGCGTCATGCAGGGGCGCCGTAAGGGGGGGGGAAAGATTAGGATGATTCCAAGGGCCCTGCACTGAGAGGGGCCCTAAAAATTATGAGAACATTAGGTAAAAATGTGCGCACGTGCTTCATATGGGCCCATTGTGATATCTTTTCATGGGGCCCAAAATCCCTAGCGGCGCCCCTGCGTCATGTCATAGGGTTAGTGTGCTGCTTTCGTTAAATTTATAGATATATATATGCACCTGTACATATGCACCTGTATATATGCATATACATTGTGAATTAGACTAATCAACAGAGGAGATCATTTCGGTGTATTACATTCCACATCAGAAGGCTCCAGTAGAACTCCACTAAAAACATCACACACACACACACACACACACACACACACACACACACACACACACACACACACACACACACACACACACACACACACACACACACACACACACACACACACACACACACAACTCATCCATTTATAGTGGAGAACCAAGAATAGAGGCGGTATCACCCACTTCACAGCAGGCTTTATAGACACCGATCCTCGGCACGTGTCCGGTTTTTATTCCTGATGCGACCCCTAATGCATACATTGCCATACACGTATTAGCTCCATTATATTATGATTGCACACTTTCTGTAACAGTATTTTACAAAATAACAGTGTCTCTCTGACCCCACATTGAGTACGATATTTTATAGCTTTATAGAGGTGAAACAAAATCAAAGTGAGAAGAGCAAAAAGTTAAAGGTGTGAGAATATGCCAAAAGTGTTTGTGTACCAAACATACATTTCTTTGGTCTGCACGTCTCTCAGAAGGATCTCGTTCAGGAACCAATTCCTGTTGCTGCCTTGGCCGGAGCTATCGTGCCAAATCTGCAATTGTAAAGGCTTGCCTGGAAATGTATGGAGTGGCAAGATGAAGGCTCGCACACTTCCTTTGTCGAATCCCTGATGGAACAACGAAAATTACAAAAATAATGCATAAACTTCATTGAGAAAAAGCAGTTGAGAGATTGTATGTACATGTGTTAGCCTGGTGTTGGCTTAGCGGTTCGGGTGCCGGCTTGGGATCCTAGGTTCCTGAGTTAGAATCCCGGTTGATCGTTGAATTAACACCAGGGGAGTTGACTCGGCCTGTCACCCTTCCGAAGTCGGCAAATTGAGTACCAGCTTGCTGGGATGAATGAGTCATTTGGGTATCCTGTGTTGGAGTGGCGACACGTCCAGGATTGTGCCCAATAGCCAAGGAAACTGATTCGGCAGCCCTATGAATTGTCACAGTGCAAAAAGGAATTGTCATCATCATCATCATCATCGTCATGTACATGTGAGGGCAGTTCAAGGTGGATTTGGACCATTCATTGTAGAACGTAAAAAGAATCGTTCAACATGGGAAACCCCTCAACTTCTCTCAAATACCTCTCCACCCCGTTTCTTCCAGGTCAATGAATATTGTGCTGCCTCTTCTCCTCCTGCCAAATGCATTAATATTGTTATGTCGGGTGGGGTAGTGATATGTAGAGCCAGTTAGAGCTGAATAGGTAACGTGCTACGTCTGTCGCGGTAAGGAATCTGCCCTGTAATAAGTTTCATGTGTAGGCGTTTTGTCAGTTAAGAGTATACCTTTGAACATACCAGGATGTTCGAGTGATAAGTAGAGTAGGGATTAAAGAGTAGCGCCCCTGTGTGTCCACATCTGGTAGCCAAACATTTGTCCCTTATGGCAATGCACACCTGTAGACACGTAGTTAGGTACCTAGCGCAACATTAAATAATTCCATTCCCTGACATGACTTTGGAAGACGGACAGGCAAGGGGGGAGGGGGGGGGGGGGGGTGGGGCGGCTCGGGGCGCCACCGCATGGACCGCGGCCAGCTGCACCTATGAGCTATGATCACGCTACACGCTACGTGCTATACCATGCCCAGGAGGGCTGTGATCGGTTGGCGCGAATGGACGCGGAAGGCGCAAAGCGGGTGGCCAAAGGGCGGGAAGTTACGAGGCTCTGGTTGGGTGCCGTGCCGAGGCTGACGTCACCGTCAAAGGTTATAAAAAGAGCGCGCGGAAGTGCGGAACTCTGTGCGCACTGCGCAGATTCCAGACCCGAGTTGAAAGATTCCTGGCCCTAGCAGTCCCGGTGCGATCTCGAGTGGAGAGAGTCCTGTCTCTGGTTGCGTTGGCTCGCAGTCTTGGCCCTGGTTGAGTTGGCTTGAGAGTTGGCTTATCGATCGTGTGTGAAGATCGACCTCGTGGTGCTTGGAGCGGTGCTTGTGCGGGAGGGAGGCTCGGTGCTGTGAACGGGCCTAGCGATGCGTGCAAGGCGGGTGGAGGATTCCTCCACGCCGGAGATTGAAGACGACAAGACAGATAAGACCGAGCTCCGCATTCCCAATTACATAACGGACGTGTTATTTTGGTTGTTCACTCCCCCGTCTGTATTTGACGTCAGTGTGTGGGATCCCAATCTAGGAACTTTATATAATATTGCGTTTTCCTGTCCCAACGTTTCCTTGCAATATACCCTTGTATTATTTTCCATCCCCTGTTAAACCTGTGCCCAGTTGAATTAATTTCCCTGCAGAATCGAAGCTGCCATGGGTTCGTTGAAGGTAAGCTCTTGCGCAGCCTTCCATTTTCCTTCTACCTCCCGCGTCCATAGTTGAGTCCGTGTTGGTCGTCGCCTCCGAATAAATCCATTTAGGCCTATCCGCGGTCTCTGGTGTTAACCGGAGTCGCACGACAATATCAAAGATCTGCCTGGCCAAGTCTCTATTTTCCCTCGAAAACACATCCCCAACCAACACTGATGTGCACAACTATCGGGGATGCCTCTTCACGGTGGCTGTTGTTGTTGTTGTTGTTGTTGTTGTTGTTGTTGTTGTTGTTGTATTGCCCCAATCAGTTCTGGTTGAACACACCAGCGGAACAGAGACAGCCGATCAATCTCAAAAGAGCGACCCAGAGATCCCTCACATCCAAGATGTTGTGCGCTTGCCTACGTAAAGCCAGGACCACGCAGTCTTCCATGATGATGAGGATGTAAAGTTGTAATGTCATTGTCCTGCTGTAAAGTGCTTTGTTTTGTATGGTCTCTTGAGATGTGTTTGATAGGCTAGAGGCCCAAGATGAGCTGGCAGTAGTTGATGACTGATCTATGTAATGTTTGTATGTTAGTAATGTTATTTCTTTGTGGTGTCCTGAGTCGGTACCTGTGAGTGCCCTAAGTGTGTGACTACGCATATTGACAGTCACCCACGCTGCCCTGACAAATCCGGGCAGCAGGGAATAATGGGGACGATTTAGCCCCTGACTTGCATTGGGAGGATGAGAGGGAGAGGGTACAAACACCACGAAGAGGCGTCCCCGATAAGGGATGTTGTTTATTGTGATGTGTGGTGCAATGCTATGTTCCTTGGTGTAATTTGTTAGAAGAGTGACTGTTGATTTTGAGCGAGCTACTTTTAGTATGTTGATGGTTTGTCGGGTGTTGAAGAAGGGTTGAAGTTGTGCTGTCGCAGTGTTGATGCTGCTATGAGTCGAATGGATGGTCATATCATCCACATATGAGGCTAATTGGATGTTATCGGGTGGTTGTGGAATGTCGTGCATGAACAGATTAAAGAATGTGGGAGAGAGGACTGTGTCTTGAGGGCCTTCATTCAAAAAGTGTTGCGTGTGTGATGAGCTGCTGTTACAAATTATGAATGACCGTTTCTGTCTCTGTCTCTGTCTCTGTCTCTCTCTCTCTCTCTCTCTCTGGTGTCTTTATCTTTTGTGAGTATCTCATTCAAACTCCGCACCTCACCCAAGGTTTGATTCTTATACTAGTGTTACCTTGTTGTATCCATTGTCCAACTCCAGACAATCTGTTGAGTGATATTGGAAGTTGATTCGGAAGTAGATGGTCGAAGTTGTCCCAGCTTTTGGCATCATTCCAGTGCTGACTATAACGCAGTAATAATACTCATTGGTCAAATCCATTCCTTTAATTGGTAGTACCTTCCACTGTTAAAGAAGAAAAACGAGCATAGTTCATTATTCTGAAACACATCAAAACAGCATATAGTTGTATTGTTGCTGTCAATATTACCACATGTAGAGCAGACTCTTGCCAAATATAAAAGCTACATTCCAGAGATAATTCAACTTGGCAAAAATATGAACAGAAGAATTATTGATGTGTGTCTATAAATAAAATACACTACCACTACTACTACTACTATTTCATTAATGGCCTCAGTAATCCCAAACCTTTTTGAAAGACTTCAAAAGAGCCATCCAAAAAATATATTTTATTTTTAACCCTGTTGTGGAGAGGAATTCCAAACCAGAAGTATTCCATAGGGCCTGGATGGGTAAGTGTGGAAAATGGAGTTTTTGACATGCATGGCAACACCATCTCTGAAATGGTAGAGGAAATCACAGTGGGGATGGCTGGGATGGAGTTTGAGACAATGGGGAATGTGTTAGGGTGGAGGGACACGTGTTTGGGGTGGTGAGATGCCTGGTGGGGGCTGAGGAAACCACAGTGGGGAAGGCAGGGAGGTTGAGACAGCGAGGAGTGTGGTAGCGTGGAGGTGAAGGCAGCAGGGGTGGCTGCTATCCAGGACCACCCTGACACGGTCTTCCCACTACAAATTTTCCCTTTGTCAAATCTGACAGCTGCTGACGAATCCTTTTCTGGACAGCCATCATAGCATCCACAAAATGTTTTACAATAAACATAGGGGCAATAACCCTGGTGCTAAACCTGGTAGAATAAACTGTATACTGCACTGACTAAAGGTATTTAAAACCAATTTCAATGGTTGCTAGAAGACAGGGCAGCATGTAGAATCATACTAACATAATCATAAGACTTTAAACAAACAAACAAACAAAAAACCTATTTTGGGGGGCAACCCTTCCCGTCCCCCAACTCCGTATACCTCCTCAGACCCCAATTTTTATAATGCCTTGAACAAACTTTGGTACATCATGGGTGATGAAAGTTGTGGTGAAGTTTCATCGAAATAGTGTGTGTAGTTTCAGAGGAAAAAGCAAATTCCTATTTTTAGGAGGTCAAACCTGGATCAACTTGGACCCCGGTAAACCCCCTTAAACCCCGATTTTTTTTTTAATGCCGTCAACAAACTTTAGTCACAACACAACAAATATCATTTGTGCCAAGTTTGGTCACAATCCCTTCAGCGGTTTCGGAGAAGAAGTTGCAAGTGTTTACGGACGGACGGACGGACTGAGGGACGGACGACGCGTCATCGCATAAGCTCCCCTGAACTTCGTTCCAGGTGAGCTAAAAATGGGAAAATTATCAAAATCGACTTGTACTCCACATCGACTTATCGGAAGAAAAATACAGTATATACAGCATGTACTGTATACACAGTGCCCTCCATAAGTATTGGAACAGTGAAGTCAAATGTATTATTACTAGCCCCCATTGGACTTAGTCCGAGACGGGGGCTTATGGATTGGGTCTCATTCATCCGTCCATGAATGCATGTGTCCGCAACCCTATCTCGGAGAGGCATTGACCGATTTTGTTAATACTTGGCACAAAGACAACACATGATGGCATACATATTGCCCATGATTTTGTTTCGTGATGCGATCAAAGATGGCCAACTGGAGGGTATTTTAGTTGCAAAAACCCCGATGTTGAACACGTCCTCAAACATTTCGCGGATATGCATTTACCGATCTTGTTCAAACTTGGCACACAGATAATGAATGAGGGCTTACATATGCACGTCATTTTCTTTCGAGATCAGATCCAAGATGGCCAACTGGCGGCCATCTTGTTACTTAAACATGGCCATTACAATTTATCGGACATGCATGGTCTGATTTTGGTCAAATTTAGCACAAAGACAATACATGAGAGTATACATATGCAGAAGATTTTGTTTTGTAATCTGACCAAAGATGGCCGACTGACAGCCTTTAACTAGATGCAGCAAAATTACTAAAACCACTGGGGCGATGACATTTAATGTCTTTTCCTTCTTGTTGCTATATACTCAAGAAATCTGGATTTGAGATCAAACGATGAATATGAGGCAAGAGTACACGAGGTCAGTTTTTAGTTCTTGGCATTTTTATGCATATATGTTTTACCATTGTATAATTGCAATATATGTGCAGCCCCTCCATTTTAGGTGAGCATAAGTATGTCTGTTACATCCTGATCTGTTCAGTGCACTCATTCTTCCACAGGCCTGAACTCTGTATCCAAAAATAAAAAATAATAACATTTCGATAACCGTTCGACGATGTATCCAAAAAAACCACCCAATCTGGCCTCCCAATTTCGTCCAAATCCATCCACAACTCTGAGTGTCTTGTTCACAGACAGACAGGGGTGAAAACATAACCTCCGTCCACCTCCGGTGGTGGAGGTAAACATTATGCCTCTACTAAAACCAAGATATAAACAAAGTGAATGTCTTATAATGGAACCTGATAATTCTGGGGTGTTTGTTGAATTATATATTTTTTACAAAGTCCTTTTTTTTTTAATGGGATTTTGCCACAAAGCTTACAAGGCCACTCGAGGTGGAGGGTACAATATTTGCATAAATAGAGGGAATAGGAAGGACAGTGTAGAAGTAGGACTTCTACATGAATGAATTAATCCGAATTAATTAATACTGGCGGTGTTAATTTAACCCTGGTGTTGGGCTAGCGGCTAGGGTGCCGGCTTAGGATCCTAGGATCCTGGGTTCGAATCCCGGTCGATCGCTGAATTAACGCCAGGGGGGTTGACTCAGCCTGTCATCCTTCCGAGGTCGGCTAATTGAGTACCAGTTCACTGGTAATTCCCTGTTTGTCGTTAAAGGCGGCAAAAAGGGTTGGCGTCAGGAAGGGCATCCGGCCGTAAAACATTGCTTCAAAAAGGGGACCGAAAAACAACAACAACCACGGTTCCCGAAAAAGGCCAACCCCCGCTTTGCGGGGAAAAATGGCCTCTAAAGGTGGTTATTATTTTTTATAATTAATACTATCTTGTTGGATAAGTTTCCCTGTAGTTAATTACAATTCTTTCAGGAAATCATATAAATATGAATGTTGAATAAGATATTCTGAAAAGACACATGTAGATACTGTGGAGCTGAAAACTGTGCTCAGCAAATTCTTTCAGATGCATGTATTTTCCTTTACACGTGAAATCAGATGTACATTCATCAAACTTGGAACGCAATGCAAAGGATTTGAATTCATTGGAGCAACGATTGGAATGCAAAGGAGACACTGCAGTGAAATCATTGCCAAATTATTCGAGAGGAGAAAGTTACCCAAGGGGTAATTTTCTCTACAACACATCTTTCATTTTGACATGGTTCTCTTGTGCATGAGCAGAACCAGCTGGGCCGGATTTAGGATTGGGCAAGCTGGGCAGTTGCCCAGGGGCCTCCACAACCAGGGGCTCTCCACATATGGACGATCAGAAAAAGCTGCACTCTCACTGTCTGAAAATTTCGAGTTCAGAATTTTCTTCCAGTAATTGATAAGGTTCTGAATTCATTGGAGCAACGATTGGAAGCCTATGAGAACACCTGTTCTCTTTTCGGTTTCTTGCGTAAACTGGAATCACTGGACTGCGATGAAATCGAAGCAGCTGCAACAAAATTGGTTGCTGAGTACAAGGATGATCTAGATCAAACACTTGGTGTTGAATTGTGCAGTTTGCAGCCTTCCTCACTCATTTACTGGAATACGAAGATAAGATAGGGAGAGAACATTTCCTTTACAAACTGTTGATGGACAAGAAAGTTGCAGATACATTTCCAAATGTCGAGATAATGCTGCGGATGTACTTGGTGCTCATGGTCACAAACTGTTCTGGAGAACGTTCATTCAGTAAAATGAAGTTCATCAATAACAGACTCCGTACTACAATGTGTCATGATAGGCTCAGTCACCTGGCCTTGATGAGTATTGAATGTGACATTCTCAGAGAGATTGACTTCGACAAATTGATCCAAGACTTTGCAAGGGTCAAGTCTCGTAAAGTGCCTGGTCTGTAAGTATAGGTATTAGTTACTTTACTAGATTCTTATGATTGATCATGATTGACCTGCTTGCTTATTCACTATTCAGATTCTTCATACTTGAAACATCGGAACTTCGTAGATTCTTATAGATTGATCATGATGTTTAAAGATGTGCCTGCTTGCTTATTCAAATTCTTTATGCTTGAAACATTGGAACTAGATTCTTATATAGATTGATCATGATGTTTATAGATGTACATTTTAATTCAGATTCTTTGCACTTGAAAAATATACTTTATGGATGACTGTAACTATGTCTTGTCACATTTTTAGTCTTCTAAGGTAGGGTGGGGGCCTCCACTACTGAAGGCTGCCCAGGGGCCTCCACATGTCTAAATCCGGCCCTGAGAACCAGATGTGGGGACCAGAAGGTTAGAACACACAGTTCCCTTGAGAGGACTTCAAAAGACTTTTGCATTATAAAAGAGAGAGAGAGAAAGCTGGAAAGGGGAGAGAAGACTCTGCTTGCTCTTGGTGTCATCCTGTGCTGTAAACCAAAGTGAACTATTTCATGCAAGTGAACTGTTCTAATGTTGTATGTAATCTATGTTTATCAAACCCAGTTTTCTCCCGATAATTTAATAAATCTCCTAAAACCAACCTTTGTGGACACTGACTCTTCGGAAGCACACCTCTACTCTTCTTCCTCCTCTACACCCCATCTCACCAAATTCATCCAGCTCTGACAACTGTCTCTTCATTATAAGAGTCTTATGAGGGCATACTGCAGTGGTGTCCTTGTACTGTATTAAAATCACAAAAAACACCAAAGTGTGTCCAAAAAAAATACATCCAATGTACAAGTATTTACCTTCCGTCGATCTCTTAAGTCGGCGCTGCGTGCCCAGAGTCCCGCAATTAGAGACAACAAGATGATAGCAATGACAGAACCAAAGACTGCACCGTTGTTTGCTAGGTCAAACTTTCCAAAAACCGTGAGAAAGTCTATAGTATTAGGTGGAACAAATATGTCCGTAATCATGAACCAAGGTGTGTCAATATCTGGAGGAAAATCAATAAATCTGCTGTTAAAATTGCAGATGACATTGTCTCTCGTAGAGTTTGGGTGGATCTGCAAGTGAAAGACAAAAATCACTTTTATGTTTTTCTTTTCTGTTATTTCTTGTGGAAGAAAATGCATTTAACTACATAAGTAAGGATACCCTTTTACAATGCACAGAAATTACATGAATACAGATAACAAGGAGACAAAAATAGAAGGTGATGTGGTCTATTGTGCTTGGCCTATAGAAACACTCAAAGGTAGTTTGAAGTATAAATGAATTTTTTTTTGGGACAAACCACATCTCAGCATCCTCCATCTTGCACAGTCCTTCATTGGCACACTTCAACCCCTATCCAATTAAATGGCCTTCATATGCAGCTTGTTGGTGTATTGCTCTCCTCTCTGGGCTTGTAAACTTGCCTCACACCTTGCTCAGTTTGGACACCAAGGCATTCAAGATAATTTGAATCTCTCATGATGAAGCTTTTGAAAGATTGGAAAGCTTTGGAAAGGAAAGCAAAGGATTGGAAAGAGATTGGAAAGCTCTTGGTGAACATCATCTCGGGGTATGCTCTGCATGTTGGTCGGAGCGATGAAGAGAAGGACAAGTTCTGGTGTGCGATAGAGAAGCTGATGGAAAACATGAAAGATGAGGAAGTTGTTGTGGTAGGAGGAGACCTAAATGGACATGTGGGAAGGAGTATGGACGGTTTTGAGGGAGTTCATGGGGGTTACGGATATGGTGTGAGAAATGGAGAAGGTGAAAGGATTTTGGAGTTTGCTGATGGAGCTGATTTGTAATACTCAGTTCCAGAAAGGGGATAATAAGCTTGTTACATACATGTCAGGTGGGTCGACGACAACTGTCGACTACCTGATGGTGCGTAGGTGAGATAGGGGGCACCTCCGGGACACAAAGGTGATCCCGGGGGAGGAGGCTGTTTCACAGCACCACTTGGTTGTCTGCGACATAAGGGTGAAAGGTGCGAGGAGAGCTCGGCGGGTGAAGTACCAACCGAGAATGAAGGTGTGGAGGTTGAAAGAGGTGACAGTAAGGGAGGTATTAAAAGAGAGGCTGAGTCGGGTCGAGGATGATGTGGTTGAGCTTGAAAGTGGTTGGGTGTCAATGAAAGATAGTCTGTTGGGAGCCGTTGGTGAGGTATGTGGATGGACAAAAGGACCACCGAGGCACTCGGAAACATGGTGGTGGGATGATGAAGTTGGAAAGGGGATTGACGAGAAGAGGAAGAAGTTCAAGGAATGGCAGAAGGCGAAGGGTACGGGAGCAGAAAAAGCAGAGCATGAAAGTTATAAGGCAGCCAAGAAGGCTGCAAAGAAAGAGGTAGCAAAGGCGCAAGAGACATGTAGGAAAATGTTCGGAGAACGCTTGGATTCGGAAGAGGGTCAGAGAGCGGTATTCAGGATTGCAAAGCAGATAGCGAAAGAGAGGTGTGATGTGATGGGGGTGAGTTTCTTGAAGGATGAAGTGGGACAAATCGTTGTGGACCCAGATGGAATTAAAGGAAGATGGAAAAGATATATGGAAATGCTGTTGAATACAGAGAATGAATGGGATGGCAACATAGAGAGTAACCCAGTTTTAGGACCGGCAGAGAAGATAACTGAGAAGGAAGTTGAGGAAGCGATAAAAGCAATGAAGAGTAGAAAAGCGGGACGGCCGACGGGAGTTGTGGGAGATATGTTGAAGGCAGCAGGAAGTTGGGGTGTGAAGAGAATGACAGAGATCTGTAATCTGGTGGTGAAAGAAGGCCGCATTCCAGTGGATTGGGAACTGAGTACCCTTGTCCCTCTATACAAGGGGAAAGGTGACCCTCTGGAGTGTGGCTTGTACCGAGCGATAAAGTTATTGGAGCATGGAATGAAGGTATTGGAAAGGGTGTTGGAGAGGAGGATAAGGAAGAAGGTGAAGATCGACGAAATGCAGTTTGGATTTATGCCAGGAAGAGGAACGACAGACGCGCTCTTTATTGTGATTCAGTTGCAGGAGAAGTACATGGAGAAGAGGAAGAAGTTGTTTCTTGGGTTTGTTGATCTGGAGAAAGCATTCGATAGGGTTCCACGCGAAGTATTGACATGGGCATTGAGGAAGTTAGAAGTGGAGGAATGGTTGATCAGAGTTGTGATGGCAATGTACAATAGAGCGCGCACAGCTGTAAGGACGAAGGACGGGAACAGTGGTGAGTTTGAGGTGAAGGTGGGAGTGCATCAGGGGTCGGTACTAAGTCCACTACTATTTGTAGCTGTGATGGAGGTGCTGGCTCAGACCGTAAAGGAGGGTTTACCGTGGGAGTTGTTGTATGCAGATGATCTGGTGTTGATTGCGGAAAGTATGGATGGACTGAAGGAAAAGATGAACAAGTGGAAGGAAAGTATGGAGACAAAAGGTCTGAAGGTGAATATAGGAAAGACGAAGGTTATGGCAAGTGGTAAAGCATGTGGTGAGGTGGAAAGAACTGGGAAGTGGCCATGTGCTGTGTGCAGGAAGGGTGTTGGAGTGAACTCCATTCAATGTACAATGTGCGCTGAGTGGGTTCATCAAAAATGTAGTGGTCTGAGAGGGTCATTAACCAATGTTTCAGCTACATTCAAATGTAAGGTGTGCACAGAGGGAGCTGCAGATGGAGGAAATGTTGAGTTGGATCTTGGAGACGGCGTGAAGCTGGAAGGTGTGAAAACATCTTGCTATCTCGGAGACATGCTGAATGGAGAAGGTGGATCAGACTCGGCAACAGTTGCTCGAGTGAGATGTGCATGGAAGAAGTTTCGGGAACTGAGTGGCGTGCTGATGAGGAGGGGAGTGTCGTTGACGCTGAAGGGAAAGGTGTATGCTGCATGTGTGAGAAGTGTTATGATTTATGGGAGCGAGACATGGGTCATGAATGGAGAGCAGCAACGAAGGCTGGAAAGGGTGGAAATGCGAATGGTTCGGTGGATGTGCAGAGTGTCGCTGAGAGAGAGGAAGACAAATGATGAATTGCGAAAGATGATGGGAATAGAGCCTGTGATTGATGCTGTGAAGAGGAACAGGTTGAGATGGTTTGGTCATGTGTTGAGGAAGGATGAAAGTGACTGGTTGAGAAGAGTGATGGAAATAAATGTAGAAGGAAGTAGAGGACGGGGAAGACCGAGAAAGACTTGGCTAAAGACGGTGGAAGAAGACATGCGGGCAAGTGGGTTACCAAGTAGAGATGCAGAAAATAGGGCAAAATGGAGAAGATTGTCATGGGGACCGCAAGGCTAACCCCCACTCTTGCAGGGAAAATGGCCTTAAAATGCATGTTGTTGTTTGATGAAGCTGGGTCTATGGGACTATCACTTTCACATCACAGACATGTCAGTGGTCTGTCTCTGACAACAGAGGGTTGTGCAGGACGCACAGCAAGCACGGCTTGTGAAGCCCACATGGGCCAAGCGGCTGTGGCAGCTGCAGAATCTTCCCGGGTCCCATGTGTGGTTGTGGGGTTTTCGCAGCACAAACACAGGGGTGGATGACATCGGCTGGCTGTAGGGTCTCCGGCTGCGGGTGGGTTGTGTTTGGATCTCGAGGCAGGCCCGCTGTACATGAGTTGGGTATGGCGGTTGTCGCTTCTGGCTCTTTGGGGGAATCACTGGGGGCCAGGAGTGGGTATGTTATTTAAAAGATCATGAGAAGGTAGGCTGACTGGGACTGTTTAGAGATTCGAGGCATTAGAGGTCTTTGTTTTAAACTGAGGTACAGGGTGATTTTTCATTTCTTTAAAATGGGCAGACATGTATTAGAGCTTTCCTTTTCCCTTCATGTGTATCGACAGAGTTTTGAATGAGAGAGGAAAGAGTTAATGTGATGAGGTGAATGAGGCATATGGCCAGTGTTTTTTAGTATTGATGATTGAATGATTGGTACCAGGACGATGTGTATGAAGAGAAGCAAGTACACCCTGTGAGATGAATCCCCACCTTTATTGGCATTAGGTAAAGGGGGTTTAGATATTTTGGAATGAGATGCCATTCCGTGTTGGTGCTGGTTGCGGAATTGTTTCATTTTGCAAAGGTGCAAGAGTTTGGTGACATGTTGGGAGTATGGCTCATTGGGTGTAGGGAATTGGTGACAGCTGAAGGCGGAAGGGCATCCCAGCACTGGGTGTGTACCTGGCTCCGGGCAGACCAAAAATCCCAGAGTAGCAGAGGAAGTATGTGGTGTAACCAAGAAGGCCAGGAGACGGACTCGCGCGCCATGTGTCATTGAGGGCACCAGTGGGGGAAGACCAGGAAGCTCACACCTACTCCCCCCCCCACCCCCCCCCTCCCAGGATTTGGCATGAAGGAGGGTAGCTTGGGAGAGAGGAGCGTGACCTCAGCGGCATATGATGCCGCATTTTGAGTCGGGCATAGACCTGCAGAGGGAACCACACTGCCAGCCATGATATTGTGAAAAGGCACAGAATATAAATTTTTAGGGCCAGCCTCAAACTGATAGAGCACAAACATGCGGACGGAGTGCAGGCAAATTTGTTACTTAGAAACACTGTAGAGAGGGGGCGGGGGGGGGGGGGTTGGGGGTTAATGGTAAATGAGAAAATGTGTTTTGTTGATACTAGGATAGAGTAGGGATGTTTTTGTACTATTTTGGATGTCTGTGGCTGCTGGTAAGGGTAATTATGGTAAGGGTAATTAGATTATGCTTGGGCCCATTGTGTCACAAATTGTCAGTCGGGGTAGGCACGCCTCCAATCAGGCTCGGCTGATGAGCCATGTGAGGTCACACATCAATTTTAATCACTATTCGTGCCTGCTGCATGGGAGATAGGCTGATTTTTTTATTTATTAAAATTTTTAGTTGTTTACACACGACCACACAGCTGACTCAACAATTAATCCCCCTATCAAAACAGAAAAAAACACGCAATACAGAGTCGACCCGGACCTGCCCTCAGCTGTGAAAATGAGGCTTTTCTCTCAATGACCTTTTGTCAAAGATCATTGTTCAAGAGCTGCGTCCATCTGTTGTAATTCAACACCATCAGAGGTGCCACAGAAATCTCTTGGCTTCTCAAAGTGTCAGGCATTCACTTCCGTTCTTTTGAAAACACTTCGGTGATGTTTCCTGCGTCAAGGTTAAATGTACCAAAAAAAACAAAAAAAACAGGAACAAATCCATGTCCTAATCGTAGCCATGATACATCCGGCTTTTTCCGCCCAACGATCAATCAAATTATCTCAATATCTGGTGCAGAACATGTGAGTGAACATTCAGAGGAAGAAGTTCGCCTTCCAAAGCATCATGGCTTCTGTTAACCCATCGAGCAGTACTGGTGGGAAGAAGAAGATAATTGTTCTCACAATCAACCAGAATATTGATATATGTAGGAGACTGGAGAAGGGGGACAATAGAAATGCGTTGACGCACGAGTGCAATGTCGGATTGTCAACCATCTCCGACATCAAGGACCAGGACAAGTTACTGGAAGTTTACACCAGAGACAGCCAAAAGCCAGCCAAAGCTGCCAAAAATTTCGTACTCTACACAAGCCAAAGATGAAGCAGCGAGATAAGGTTCTGTACGAATGGTGTGATCTCCAGCGTTTGGAGGGAGCGCCAATCTCAGGACCGACGTTAATTGAGAAGGGAAAGTATTTGTATGATCAGATGGGATTGACTGATCAACGTGCCTTTTCTGATTGCTGGCTGGCTTGTTTCAAGCTGTGACATAGGATACGGTAGCTTGATATCTCAGGAGAAAAAAAGTCTGCATATCACGATCCAAGAAATTTCCATTATGGTGACACAACCAAGTGATGATAATCCACTTCGAAATTTGACCGAAGTTGAAATTGAAGAGCAGTGTTAAGTGGACCGTGTTATGACTGACTCCGAACCCATCGACAGGGTTTTCTGTAAGGCTCACTTGGCTGCGCATGGATGAGTTTGAGGGTTGGGGAGTAGCGACTGAAACCTGAATCCCATCTCAGTTTCTCCTGATGACTCCATCTTTGCTCCTAAATTATTTACGTAGGTTCCTTATGAGGACTCCAATGCAGTATTTGGCCTTCCATTTGATTGTTAATCCCCAGAAGGAAGTTTACCAGCATAACGATGACTGAGAAGAAAAAAACTTTCAAATGAACATCTCACTTGGGCGAATGCAGGGGTGTGGTCCATTACAAATCAGCTTGTAGAGAGCTTGCCAAGTGGCTTAAACACTCAAGCAAGCACTCAAACAAAATGGTTGATAAGGAACGGCTGGCTGCTTGGCAAGTGATAGAAAGCTGATTGGTAATGGAGCACACCCTTGATGAAGGTCTTGACATGCTTGTGAAGTTTGCTGAAAAGTAGAAAGCTTACAGCACCCAGGAAGTGATGCAGCTGCACCTCATACAAGAAAATTCCAGGAGGAAGAGGCAAGAAATAATTCAGCAATCCAACGTAAGGAAATGGTTCAAGAAAGCCTCTGGAGTTCGACCAGATGATGATCCCAATGAGCCTGATCAAGTGGATGTTGACACTTTAGAATTTAGATCGTCCAACAACTTCAAAAGACTAGTTTCTCTTTTATAACACAGGTACGTTATTGATTTGAATAATTCAGTGGTAATTACCATTATATTGTATTTTAATGACGTTCTTATTTGATCAATTTTTCACAGGCAAAGTTTAATAAGTTTCTCTTTTGTACCATTCCATGCAGCATTTTCCCTCCTTGGAGTTTCCTTCTGTGTCCAACTTGTCCACTGCTTTCATGCGTGTTTTGTGTCCTGTTTTTGGCTGTTACATCCTGATCCGTTTTAGAGTACCAGCTCTTCCACGAGCCCAACTATGTATCCAAAAATAAAGACATTGAGATAACCGTTTGACGATGTATCCAAAAAACAACAACATTTAGATAACTGGCATATTTGTTTAACTGGGGTAAAGGGGTAAAGCCCCATGGGTGCAGGGAAGCACAGCTTTTACTGTACGTTCCCTTTTCTGACGCGGTGTTTCCTTTCACAAGTAACTTGGTGAATTGAACTTGAACTCGAACTTCAATCTGTATTCGACGATTCCAATCAACGAAATAGTATTTGCGATGCTGCCATGTTGATGCGATACCAACATATGGAGTGAAAACACCCCAAAATGATAACCCATTGAGCTCTGGATTTTCGATACTTTCACTTTCTGTGGTAAAGCAATGCGGCATGAATCCCATCCAAAACGGGCATGATGGTGCGACACTATCATGCTCCCAACGTGCAACTTTTTGAAGCTACTTCACCCCCTCCCCATCTTAAATCCTGAGTACGGGCCTACAAAGGTCGTTCCTGGCTTCCGCAGGTCTGGGTTCAGCCAGTCTGGTGACCAAAGGTTTCCCCGTTTGAACAACATAATGGGTGGGGCAGTCGTGACAGAGGATGTTATAGACGATCTGAGATCGGTCCTGTATGCCCACTTTAACTATGGGTTTTGGCAGTAATGACTATAGACGTTATTATTATTATTATTATTATTATTATTATTATTTGTATAGAACATCGAGGCTCGTGTAAGAGCTAACATTAATCACAAAAAAAACAAACGGACACATTAAAAAAACAAATAATAAATGGAGCAGTAGACAAGATGGGGGGAGAGAGTGAAGCACACAAGTACAACATTTGAGAACAGGGACATCGGTAGATCTGTGGGGGGGAGAGGGTTTGGCAGGAGGAGGCATGGGAAGGGGTGGGGGGGGAGAGGTATAAAACACATGGACACTGCCAGAACCTCAAGGAAAGAAGTTGGTATTTCAAAAAAGTGGATCTGGGGTGAAATTAATGGACGTAAAAAAGATCAAGAATTTGGATGGGGGAAGATAAGAGATGGTGGTGAACAGCTGTTTTAAAGACCTGGAGGGAGGAGAGGGATTGAAGAGAGTGGGGGAGTTTGTTCCAGAGGCGGGAGAAAAGAGGAAAGAAAGAGTGAAGGTGAGCACAGAGTCTTGATCTGTAGAGAGACTGTCGGGTCATGTAGTGTTTATGGGCAATGCAGGCACCATAGGGCTTGTAGCAGGTGATATGTATTGCACACAATTAGGCTGATTATGATTATCCACAACTGTTCACATGATAAGGTTCTTCAAACCAAAGTTACTTCGTTTTCCTTCCCAATTTTGAAACAAATTCAATGAAGCAGACCTCATCTCGGAGGACTTTCCTTCCACTCCACTCATTCTTCCTCATGCTGAACAAATCTTGCTCTCCAATACTCTTTTTGTCCCTTATCTCCGACCACCATACAGAACAACCATTTAAATTTTAAAAAGAGAAACTTTTCAGATTTTTATTGCTGTGTACTCACGTCTCCCATGTTATGCATCCATTGATTCCTGTTTGGGTTCTTCAACATGCACGACGCCATCAGGAATGATGCAAACATAATTGTGGTTCCATTAGATCCTGTTAAGCACAAGATGATTGATGAAAGTTGCATGAAAAAAAGCAATCTTGTCACAAATAGTGTTCCCTTATTTTGTTACATGGTGTGAAGGACAAAAACTACACAAGTAAAAACCTACGTACACCCTTCACCGCAATTCATTTACTTAGTCCAGCTCTGTTTTCAATTTGCTTACGACTAATTACCTCCGCCACCAAAGGTGGATGGAGGTTATGTTTTCACCCCTGTCTGCGTGTTTGTCCGTTTGTCTGTCTATCTGTCCGTTTGTGAACAAAATATCTCAAAAAGTTGTGGACGGATTCGGACGAAATTTGGCAGAGATGTAGCGTATGTGACAAGGAAGGATCGTTTCAATTTTGGTGAAGATCCGGATCCAGATAATATAATTTTTTAAGTGATTCTTCACCATTGAGTAATATGACCAACCAGGTGGAGGTGTGCTCTCTACTGAGTGCCGTTCTAGTTATTTCTGTGTGCTCTTGCGAGTAGAGACCAAAATTCCAAAGTTTTAAGCAATATGAAAATGGATGGATGTTGGACTATATTGAGGGTAAAAGGGGTGGGAGAGACAGGGTGACATGGCAGAATAGAATGAATAATATCTTGATGAAAGCAATATTTGCGCACATGAAGCTCTTTGTTTCAGTGTCCAATTAAAAGAAAGCATTTTAATAAGATCAACGCAACATATTTGTGTGTGGAGTTCAGGGAGGTTGTATTTGTAAATCATTTCAAGATCAACCCAACGTAACGTCAGAATATAATGAGTTCTAATGATAACCCACGCAAACCTTTCGAGTGGAGGGATGTGTGTTAGCCCTCCCCCCCCCCCCCCCCATCTCCTCCCCCGATATATCGGTACCAGTGAATGGACTGTTTATATGGATTAGGTTCTTCTGAGCACCGATGGGTATATCTGGGGCTTGTGCATGCACAGGGTTTAAGATTATAATACTTACAATTAATCATGTTGGGAAGGGAAAGGGGTTGTATGGTCGGGAGCTGTATGGATGTGAAGTCCATTATAAAAATACCCATAAACATGGGTAAATATAAAAATATAAATATGGGTATATCTATATATATATATACACCGAGTGTGTGTCTCTATACTTTGGAAATATGGTAACTTTGGAAATAGATATACATGTGCATGTAAAATTTACGAAAGAACTGTAATTGTAGATATGATTTATGGTAACTTCGTCCCCTGTGGTTATGTCGCATGTCATATGGTAAAATACTGTACCGTATCACCACACACGAGTATAGCCCGCAGGTGGAATTTTTGGAACTTTTACTTTAACATATAACCCGCGCATTATTTGCGTGAAAATACGGTAACAGGAAATGGTTTGACCACGACACTTTTCAATAAAGGATATTTCTCATGATCCTAGTCATATTCATGAACACAACAATTAGGCTTGAGAACATTTTAAATTGCCACTCTTTCGTATAAATGCTAACAATTATCCTTAAAAGATTGTAAACACACACGCAGTGCATGCGCAAAAGGCCTCGTTTAGCATTGACACGTCATTTTGAAAGTCATGTATTCATTATGAAATATGTTGCTGCCAGTGATATTGAAAACATACCTGGGTACATGATCGTGATGCAATATTGTCCAGGCATCAGATTGTCAAGTTTAATCGGAAAGTTTTGAGCTTGGGAGTTGTTGCGCATCAAACTGCAGTTCAACATCTCTAACTGTCCAAATGTTGTGTTCATTTTAAGGCCACAGTCATATGGAGACCTCCTGTCTATGACAATCCTATTCCAGCTTATGTACATTTCCAACCAGGACAACATACTTAGTGGGACAAGGTCGAAGAAGGCAACTGTGCCATTGAGAGTGATATTAAACTTTATGACATTCTTGCAGATTGGGAAGGTGCAGTTTTGCCTGATAATTGAACGACGCTCGCCCAAAAACCTTTTTGTGGTTGTCTCTTTTGTTTGGATCTGAATTCCTGCAAATGCCGAGTCGGTTTTATCGTATAACAACATTGATACAACTGGATTGTTTGAATTCACTCCCTGGATCCATGTAAACGGGCTGCCTTTGAAAGACATAACCTGCAATACAGACAATTTAATGAAAATAATTTACACAATATTTTTTATTTTTCAACTTAAATAGAAATCAATATTTCAAAAATCAATTTTTAACAACAAAATGAATATTATTCCACACGAGGGAGTTATTGCCTTGCAGAGCAGTGTATGTGTGTGTGTGTGTGTGTGTGTGTGTGTGTGTGTGTGTGTGTGTGTGTGTGTGTGTGTGTGTGTGTGTTAGAACACAGATTCCATCGAAGAATGAAACTTGTAATTAAACATCTCCCTATTGGATAGAGGTAGACGTACACCTGCTGTCGGGTTTGTTTCTACAATCAGTGCCCCAGTTTTCAATGGTACCTCAGTTTCTTCAATCCCCCTCGGAGTACTAAACCACTATTTTTTTCTTTTCTTCCTCTTTGTACACTGCTCCTTTCCCATTCCATCTCCAGGTGCTACATGACGTCATCGCCGGGCACCGAAGGCGGCAGCATGACAATGTTCGCCGAAAGGGAGTACTCAGTTTTAACTCTGTTTGTTTTCTTCTTAGTTTGTTTGTCCGGGCGATATCTCAGCCATCCTTTGAGCTAGGAAGCTGAAATTTGGGCACAATAGTGAGCACGTGCTTTGTCAAAAACAGTATCCTTTATTTTTTGATTAATCAATTAATTGATTATTTATTTCATTACTATTGATTTCTTAAGTACTTAGTTATTTTCTTTCTCATCTGGGAAATATCTCAGGCACCTTTTGAGCTAGGAAGCTGATATTCGGACACAACAATGACCAAGTGATTTGTGGATATACTATTTATTTATTTGGCATGGGGGCAGTGTACTTTGAATGTATGTATGTGTACTTGTTTGCTTCCTTTGTTTTTTCTTCCCTAACCCTAACCTGTATCTTGGAACCGGCTGTAATTTTCAGAATGAAATTTTGCATCAACAATGGGAACATAAAGTATGCTGGGTTGACATAATTATATTTGAGTTAGACATAATTTTAAAGGTCATGACCCAATTGTAGACATTTTAACACATTCCACAATAACTCAACAAAGGTTTGACTAATCTGTGGAGAAGTGACCATCTAACCTTGACTCCGATTCTGCAACTGGACCAGACGACATCAACCCACTGGTCCTAAAATCCTCCTCCGCTGCTCCAACACACCCTCTTCTGTTCTATTCACCCTCTGTTTAGCTCAAGGTCATCTGCCATCTGCTTGGAAATCAGCCAACAATACTTCTTGACACAAAAAGGTGTAAAAACAGATCCTTGCAACTACAGACCACCAATTAGACAGCTCCCATTCATCAGCAAGTTATATCAAATCCATCATTACTTTCGACATTAAATCCTTCTTCTTCTCCAATGGCCTGATATCAGATCATCAAATTGGATTCAGATCAGGTCACGCTACTCTGGACATGCTGCTTCTGCTGTCTCAACAATGGATGGAGGTCCTCAATGCCAAACAGGAAATCGAGCCGTCTCCCTTGACATATCTCGTGTCTTCGATACGGTCTGGCACCCCGCTCTGCTCACCAAACTCTCCTCTTACGGTATCCATGGAAATCTCCACGCATGACTTGTGGACTTCCTCTCCTGTCGTACTCAATGTGTGGCCCTGAATGGAATTCTCTCATGTCCTCTTCCTGTTCAGGCTGGAGTTCCTCAACGCAGTGTTCTGGGCCCTGTGCTTTTTCTAATCTTCATCAGTGATCTCTCCGACTCTCTGGAGATTCCTCTCTATCTCTTTGCTGATGACTCCACTCTCTGCCGCTCCATATCTCAACCCTCAGATCGGCAGGCAGCAGCCTCTTCACTCTCTGCAGACCTGGACAAAATCACAGACTGGGCAAACAAGTGGAACATGTCTTTCAATCCTGACAAATCTCACACTCTCACTATGTCTCTCCATAAAGACCGCCTGGACAACCCTCCCATCTACTTTCTCAATGATCCTCTCAAACAAGTTCTGTCACTCAAGCTTTTGGGTCTCACTATCTGCCAGGATCTTTCCTGAGAAAATCACATTTCCAAGCTGGCCTCCAAAGCACTTTTAATATCCTAAATAAACACATTTTTTGGTCCCATTGTAGATTTCTTCAGAATGAGCCATGACTCAATTTTTCCATTGAGCCGTTTTAGAGATGTAGAGGGGAAAAGTGGACGGTGTTTTCCAAGATGGCGCCCATACCAAGTGACCTATGCCGTCATAATTATCAGTGAAAATATATATACGTGCCTAGCCGATCACTTGGTGAAAAATTTGTGTCATTCGGACCAACGCTTGCTGACCAACATTCATTTAAAGTTTTTGGAGGTGAAAAATAGGTGTGGAAGAATAATAATAATAAAAAACCTCGGAAAAACAATAGATATTCCTCTGCATGAAATGCAGAGGAAACCTAACAAATATATATTTAGTGGGACACACATGAGGCATAGAATCTGGGTTTTGGGCAAAACACATTGTTTTGAGCAATTAGCCTTGGGAAAAGTCTTTTATGTGACATCTGTGAAGGGATAACAACATGTGCGTCTATACTCCCTAATCATCAACCTGTTTACGCACTTCTCTTATTGGATGAACTGCAAGAACTTTTACCAAGCTCGCTGTTTGGATAAATACTCCAAGAACTCTTTGTGTGCTTATCTTTTTTAATTTCCTGAACGTCTTTATCAGTGTGTGCGTCAAACACAGCCTTGAGCATTACAACTGCTTGTTCCTTTGTCCTTCCTTTCAATATAGACCCATGTTATTTTTGCCCAACCTGAAAGAGTAGATCTCGGGGTATTGTGTTGTTCAATGCTATTCTGTGTATTGTTGATTTTCGATCTATTTCTTTCCGTGCATGCATTCTGTATTGTGATTTTCTGGTATACTCTTTGCCATGCACGGATCAATAACTCTCCATGCATGTATGAATGAATATTCCAAATTCACTACGTGAGGAAATAAAATTTTCTTCGACATAATCTACTCCAAACCCACTCCTTCAAATTCCCTGTTTTCTTTCCTCAAAGCTCCTGTAGTGTCCATCTTACTTATCCCGTATACACCGCCCCAGCCCTCTCTTTTCCACAGATCTCCTGATGTCCCTTTTGTTATGCTTCCCTCTCTCTACCACTCTTGTTTTCTGCTCCCTTTATTATATGCTCTATGTGCTAGCTCTTATACAAGCCTCGACTAAGTATACAAAAAAATCCATAAATTATGCATGTAGGTCAGGGTCATATGGCAGTCATTAAATGATATGGCCTTTATTGGATTGTGGGTGCTAGGATCGGTCAAGTTATGCCGTAACTGGAAATTTAATATTCTCAACTTCAAACATGCTAGAATATACCATCTCCATTAAATCAACATGCTATCAAAAAATAATATTTCAGCTCAACATAACAGAAAAAAACAAGAGGTAAGAAAAGGAACCAAAACCTATTAAAAAGCAATCTGACCCATTTTATAAAGCAAGTGAGATATGAGGAAATAATCAAAGATATCGTGATTTTGTCCAACAACATTCAGAACACTGAAATACCTTTGTCATCGATTCATCTTTAGCAAGGAATGATTTTTTTACAATTCATTTTAGGCATTGAGTGATGGTTACCTGCAATCCAGTATTTCCTTTTGCACTTTTTGATTCGTTAAGACTCTGAATGAATTTAGTGTCACAGTAACTTGTGTTCCAGGTCTTGTTGTGAAGGTTTTTGAGATGAACCACCTCACGGGTGAGAGTCAAAACGTTGTTAGTTGCAACAGATGCCTTTCCACCAGGAACAAGTTTCTTCACTACTGATGCTCCACACTTTTTCATATTTGTGAAAACATCACCAAACAATTCTTCGCTCTGCCAAAAAAGGTTTATTGTTAGATTCATACAGATGTGTCCATTCATGTGTGTTAGGGAATACAATTAATGTATATATTTTGACAATAAGGGCACAATAAATAAGGCACAATAATTTTAAGGCACAATAAAAATCTATATATATATAAAACACAGTTTGTGTGTGTGTGTGTGTGTGTGTGTGTGTGTAATGTTACCGATAGACTCCTAAACGGAGAGGCTCACGTGCTTCATATTTGGCATAGACATGGCCATTGAGCCTGGGAAGAACATGGCCGACCTAAAAAAAATTATTTAATAATATTTTTTTACCATATTTTTACCTCAGCGCATTTCAGCGAGGAATATTATACACGGCATCTGAGCTGGTCGCAGAGCAGCGCGCTGATTCGCTCAGAGCGATCACGTGATGTTCCAACTTTGCCGCCATAATCTCACAGTTATGCGTTCGCACGTAATTCAGTTTTTTCACATTTCAGCGAGGAACATTGCCATTCACACCACATAGGTTTTTTTTCACTTTCATCTGATATTTGTGATTTATTTCAAACAAACTGTATTTCCCATCTACACGGCCATGTATTCCTATTAACGTTATGTAAAGTACATAAATTGTGTGGATTACATCATTTGTGGATGTGATCAATTGCCAGTAACCATCTATATCCCTCCCCTCCCCCTACCCTTCCCCCTCTCTTCCACCTCCACCCTACCCTCTCCCCTTCCCCCCTCCCCTTTCCCCTCCCCCTCCCTTTCCCCCATGCCCCTCCCTTTCCCCCCTACCCATTCCTTTCCACCCTACCCCCTACCCCTTCTTTTATAAAGTGCTGCTCACTGTACCCAACGGACATGCCAAATTGCAAAAGCGATCATGACCTTTTGTGTCCCCAACCCCTCACTCTCGGTCCTCAACCACTCAGCGATGATGAATAGTCGAAGCTCATGGAAGAGCTCGTGCACTGAACATATCAGAACGTAACAGACAAAAACAGGCCCCACGGAAGGAACAGAAGAGAGAGGAGGGAAACACCAACAGTGAAGTTGAAGGCCAAGATAGAGGGAGACTTTTCACAAACAATAGGTGCGGGGAGGATTGGGATGCATGAGGTGGACAAGATGGATACATAAGGAAACTCCAAGGAGGGAAGAACAGAAATTTGGAAGGAGAAGGGATTGTGCTGGGGTTAACAAGTGTGGAAAAGATAATGGTTTTGGAATGGAGAAGACCTGAGATGGTGGTGAACAGCTGTCTTGAAGCCCTGGAGGAAGACTGAGATTGAAGAGGATGTGGAACATGGTTCCATAGGTGAGGAAAAAGAGAAACAAATGAGTGGGGGTGAGCAGTGATCCTGGATTTAGGTAGTTTCACAAGAAGGGGGTTGATGGTGGGACCGTGTGAGCCCTGCAGAAACCTGAAGGAGGGGATGGGGGAAAGCACAGAAAGAGCAGATGGTGCAAGACCAGAAAGGAGGCATTAGAAGACCACTGACATGTCTGCGATGGTGAAGTGACAGACCCATAGACTCAGCTTCTTTGCAGGAGAGGCCAATAATCTTAAAGGCGTTGGTTTCCATGGCATCAAGCTGAGCAAGTTGTGAGACAGGGAAGCCAGTCCAGAGTGGAGAGCATTACTCCATCGAGCTGTGATGAAGGCATTTTAAGTGTATAGGAGTTCAGGTGTGCCAAAGGAAGGACGATGTATGATGGATGATGCTCAGTTGGCGGCTGGCTTTGGAGGCCAACTTTGAAATGTAGTTTGCCCAAGAGAAATCATGGCTCATAGAGAGACCCAGGAGTTTGAGTGACTGAACTTCCTCAAGATAGGCTGGTAGCTTGTGATGGAAGATTTCACCCCATTTTCCTCAGCAAGTCTGACCCCTTAGAGCTACTTAGGCAATCTAAGTCATTCACAAAAGATTTGTCAGTAGGCCCCCAGCTGGTGGGTCTGGACCACGCACACTTGAAAAGCCTCCTTTGTTTGCCTCCTTGAAAGCCTCCTTCAAAAGCCTCCTCTAGGGGATTGCATTTACCCCATCTAATACATGGACCAAACTTTGTCAAAACAAAGTATTATGACAGTCTGTTACAAAAAAGGACAGGCTGACCTCCAAACTGAAGTTGCAAGGGGGGCAGGTTTGGTCAGACCCCCCACAAAGTAAACCACCCCCTGTCTACACCCACCCCAACCTCCCCACCCCCCAATGTGGTTCATTTACCCCATAAGCTACATGGACTAAACTTTGTGAAAACATATAAGTATGATGGCACACTAAATAATTATGAAACTAACCAAATTTCCCAAGGCATAACTAATTAATCATTTAGTTACGTGATTAATTAAGACTTAATTAACTAATTAATTATTTAAATGTTTAATAAAATAAAATTTAAAATCATTAAAAATAACTTATTAATTAATTAATTAATTTAAAATGGAGAAGATTGTCATGGGGACCGCAAGGCTAACCCCCGCTCTAGCAGGGAAAATGGCCTTAAAATGCTTGTTGTTATTGTGTTGTATTAATTAATACTTAATTATACGTTCATTCACTTTATTTTGTAATAAGTATCTTTAAAAAAAAATAAAGTTTCATCTTCAGATGAAATCGTTGAAATATTGTCTTTGTTTACTTATCATTGTATTATCATGTGGTTACACATCGTCATCACTATTTCACCGTCGCTGTCATTATTTTTGTCCTGTCTTCATCGTCATCCACCTCCAATGCTATAACAAAAAAAGTATTTCAGGCTCGAAGAAAGCTTTCCACTCTTTTGAAAGAAAAAAAAATGAATATTTTTACCCTTATTTCTGTCGATATTTATTAAAATACATTGTAATTCACTGCCCCAATCTCCTACACATCCTACATGGAGTGTTTGAGCCTGGTGTTGGCTTAGCGGTTAGGGTGCTGGCTTGGGATCCTAGGATCATGGGTTCGTAATCCCGGTCAATCGCTGAATTAACACCAGGGGGGTTGACTCAGCCTGTCATCCTTCCGAGGTCGGCAAATTGAGTACCAGTTCACTGGTAATTCCCCGTGCGTCGCAAGAGGCGACCAACAGGGTTGGCGGCAGAAAGGGCATCCGGCCATAAAACATTGCTTCAAAAAGGGGACTATGGTGCCCGAAAAAGGCCAACCCCTGCTCTGCGGGGAAAAATGGCCTCTAAAGGTGGTGGTAACTTTATTTCCCAAACACGAGATTTTGTTTATATTTGGGTTGCGTTTTTAAAGAGGATAATTTAAAGCAAAATGCCATTCGCTGTACCTCCTCAGAAATAAATAAGACAATTGCCAAAATGGTAAAATGAATAGAGAATTAGAAACAAATTTCATGAAAATACATTTGTTGCTTACCTTCCCCATCACCTTCCTCGAAGAGATCGTCTTCGCTGAAACAACATCTAACGATTTTGGAGAAGTATCACCATAAAATGTGATGTGAAATGACCAAAAATGATTAAGAATGTGAAAAAGACTCGGTGGCATAATGATTAGAGCATGAGCTCAGATTCTGGGAGGTCAGAGGTTCAAACCACAGCTGAGTTTTTAAAATGAAAGAAGTTTAATTATTATTTAATTAATTATTATAATTTATTATATTTATTAATTTTTATTATTTTATTAATATATAATTAATTATAATTATTTAATTAATTTAAAGAAGAAGAATTAAAGAAAGAAAATAAAAAAAAGAAAAAAAAAGAAATAAAAACAAAGACTTTTAAAATGGTACGAGATGCTTCCTTGCTTGACGTTCAGCATTTAAAAGGATATAACATGAACAAGCAAGGCTGGGAAGGAAATGGCAAACCATCCAGTATAACTCTTGCCACGAAACTGTTTTGGAGGCATCAACGCTCTATAAAGTGTGTGGCAAATGAAAATCAATTAAGAATGTGATGATGTCTATAAAGTATGTGCTATGAGGAACGTGTTTTTATCTGTTGAGTACGTACTATTAGAATAAGCGTACGTTTATAGTGTACGTACAATTGGAACATGAGTACATCGATAAAATACAATACATGTGAATCGTTACAATAAAACTGCAAATGTCTGTTTGTGTGCTGTATGAGCATATACCTATGTCATCAATACACCACACAAGCACAGCAGCTAACAAACACCACACAAAGTACAAAACACAAAACCACACTAAACATGTCCTGGTGAAGGTGGCTGCAATCTCTGATTGCTCTTTCTTGTTTATGTAATGCAGTGAGTGATGTTGGCAGATTTCCAAGCAGATGGACGATGACCTAGCACAAATGACAGGGTGAAAAGGGCAGAGATAATGTGCAGAACAGCAGAGCAGGTTTTTAAGACACGTGAGCTGAGTAGCAGTCAGGGTCAAAAGCTAAAAAAAACCTTCTTGGCCTTCTCAGGTGCAAAAGATACAGAGTCCAGGAGCAGTTGGGAAGGATGGGTACCGGGTACTCCCGCCCAAAGGGAGGGGGTGCCCGCTAGTATGTCTAATGAAGCACCATCACTATCAATAATCGTGAGCTCTCCTTTGGCAGTCGTAGCAAAGTCCTCTGCTTTTGGCACCAGAAAAAGACAAGGTGGAATTCCTCCAAAACATTCGAAGCAAACAGAACTGGTGATGGAAGACGAAATTAATTGGTTACTTAGCTTGGACAATCATCTACAACCTTACCACACCTTTTGGTTGTTGATAGGATCTGGTTCTACAGGTACAGGTGCTGTCATAATTCCCTCCATGAGACTTCCACCCACAACTGTTAAAGCTGAAACAAAAACAGACAAAACACAAAAGCTACACGTGATATACCTGAACATCAACAACGATTCAATTGCGAATGCAGGTAAGAATCATTTGGTATTACTCAGTGGTTGTCCCATCTAAAACGCACTATCATAAGTACTGCAGTATTTCTGCCAATAAAACTTTTCAAATCATGACATCTTGTTCTGGTATCTATCCATATTATCTCTCTTTCTATTTATTCTATCTACATCTGTCTATACTATATACTATATTTATAAAAAGAGACAGAGAGTCTACGTTTGTCACACGTAATCTCAACTATCACCGCGAGTAGATAATTATCCTTGCCAAGATGGCGTACCATAAAGTGGGGTGACTTTAAACACTTGTTACAAGGTTCATTCGATTGATTTTTTAGCCGCGTCGCAGACGCTGCTCATAGAGTGCCCTCTGCTGTTGTTGTTGTTGTTCTTCTTCTTCTTCTTGTTCTTCTTCTTCTTGTTGTTCTTGCAGAGAAGACAAAACCTCGAAGCTCCACCCATTCTGGGAACCATAGCTCCACCCATTTTGGGAGAGGCTTCATATAAACAAATATCCACCATTTTATTAACTCGCATAACTTTGAGGCCTGTTTTGTAGGCCCGTGGTGTCTTCCTCTCTCACACAGTTTTATTTCAAATCAAATTCGATATATCATTTCATTTTTCACAGTCGCTAACATAGTTTTAGACTCGGTTGAAAAAAAACGGGAAGAAAATCCGATGAAAGTTGCCCTTTATAGAACGAAATGAATTCTCAAAGGCCTGTAACTTCAAGTCCATTGAGATTTTTTTTTTTTAAATCGCGGCATGGTCAGTCATACACCGCCCGAAATAACAGATGGGAAAATGCCGAGATATATTAAAAATTCGTCGCCACACACGGGAAATTGCCGAGATATATTTTCACTTTGCACAAAAATAACATCAAGTAATCGAATCAATAGGAATGTCCTGTGCCTATAACATCGACGTTATAGGCACAGCTGCATCTAGGCATTGTGTAACATCGACGCGGCTTTTGTTTTAATTAAAACTTTTTGTACTTGTTTTTCCAACATTTGCTGTAGCCATTTTTTAAACTCTTAAACAGTTGAAAAGCCCCCACCACCACAATTAGGGTAAGACTTTGAATATCATCACTTGGTAGGTGTTCAAACCTGGTGAATCGGTAGAGGTTCAAACACATCCCAAGCACGAGGTGACTTTGAACGCCTGAATATCAAACAAACAAATAAATAATCTTCAACCGCAAATCTGATGATCACCAAATTGGAGTGTTGGAAAGGTCACACCCTGGAGGGGATTTAAAGTCAGTAATACCACACATTTATTTTAAGTTCTTCAAAATTGAAAAAAAAAAAAACTTCAAAAGTGTTCAATTTCACCCCACTTTACAGTAATTCATGGTTGGGTCCACGTTTTTAACAACTTGGATGAAAAAATAACTTTGCGGAAATCATATTTGACGACGTTTTTGTACACCATTGCATCACATCACAGGTTACAATGAGTAATCAAAACTGTTTATGAATTATGTAGGCCTACTACTGAAATGTACCTTTTCGACATTTACACCCTTTCAAACTTTGGATCCGTTTTAGACCTCTTCAGACACTTTTAGACCCCTTAAAACCCTCAGATCTCTATACCCTTTAGACCCTTTACAACATGTTCATACCTTTGGTGTGCAAACTCCACTCACGTGACGAAGCGGCGTGAGGGGAATGAGAGGGGGGAGAGGCGATGCCTCGGTTGAGGTGAAGCCGCGGTCGGCCATGCAACAACAACAACAACAACATGCATTTTAAAGGCCATTTTCCCTGCTAGAGCGGGGGTTAGCCTTGCGGTCCTCATGACAATCTTCTCTATTTTGCCCTATTTTCTGCATCTCTCCTTGTTAACCCCCTTGCCCGCATTTCTTCTTCCACCATCTTCAGCCAAGTCTTTCTCGGTCTTCCCCATCCTCTACTTCCTTCTACATTCATTTCCATCACTCTTCTCAACCAGTCACTTTCATCCTTCCTCAACACATGACCAAACCATCTCAACCTGTTCCTCTTCACAGCATCAAACACAGGCTCTATTCCCATCATCTTTCGCAATTCATCATTTGTCTTCCTCTCTCTCAACGATACTCCGCACATCCGTCGAACCATTCGCATTTCCAGCCTTTCCAACCTTCGTTGCTGCTCTACGTTCATTACCCATGTCTCGCTCCCATAAATCATAACACTTCTCACACATGCAGCATACACCTTTCCCTTCAACGACACTCCCCTCATCATCAGCACGCCACTCAGTTCCCGAAACTTCTTCCATGCACATCTCACTCTAGCAACCGTTGCCGAGTCTGATCCACCTTCTCCATTCAGCATGTCTCCGAGGTAGCAAAATGTTTTCACACCTTCCAGCTTCATGCCGTCTCCAAGACCCAACTCAACATTTCCTCCATCTGCAGCTCCCTCTGTGCACACCTTACATTTGAATGTAGCTGCCACACTGGTTAATGACCCTCTCAGACCACTACATTTTTGATGAACCCACTCAGCGCACATTGTACATTGAATGGAGTTCACTCCGACACCCTTCCTACACACAGCACAGGACCACTTCCCAGTTCTTTCCACCTCCCCACATGCTTTACCACTTGACATCACCTTCGTCTTTCCGATATTCACCTTCAGACCTTTTGTCTCCATACATTCCTTCCACTTGTTCATCTTTTCCTTCAGTCCATCCATACTTTCCGCAATCAACACCAGATCATCTGCATACAACAACTCCCACGGTAAACCCTCCATTACGTTCTGAGCCAGCACCTCCATCACAGCTACAAATAGTAGTGGACTTAGTACCGACCCCTGATGCACTCCCACCTTCACCTCAAACTCACCACTGTTCCCGTCCTTCGTCCTTACAGGTGTGCGCGCTCTTTTGTACATTGCCATCACTACTCTGATCAACCATTCCTCCACTCCTAACTTCCTCAATACCCATGTCAATACTTTGCGTGGAACCCTATCGAATGCTTTCTCCAGATCAACAAACCCAAGAAACAACTTCTTCCTCTTCTCCATGTACTTCTCCTGCAACTGCCTCACAATGAAAAGCGCGTCTGTCGTTCCTCTTCCTGGCATAAATCCAAACTGCATTTCGTCAATCTTCACTTTCTTCCTTATCCTCCTCTCCAACACCCTTTCCAATACCTTCATTCCATGCTCCAATAACTTTATCGCTCGGTACGAGCCACACTCCAGAGGGTCACCTTTCCCCTTGTATAGAGGGACGAGGGTACTCAGTTCCCAATCCACTGGAATGCGGCCTTCTTTCACCACCAGATTACAGATCTCTGTCATTCTCTTCACACCCCAACTTCCTGCTGTCTTCAACATATCTCCCACAACTCCCGTCGGCCCTCCCGCTTTTCTACCCTTCATTGCTTTTATCGCTTCCTCAACTTCCTTCTCAGTTATCTTCTCTGCCGGTCCTAAAACTGGGTTACTCTCTATGTTGCCATCCCATTCATTCTCTGTATTCAACAGCATTTCCATATATCTTTTCCATCTTCCTTTAATTCCATCTGGGTCGACAACGATTTGTCCCACTTCATCCTTCAAGCAACTCACCCCCATCACATCACACCTCTCTTTCGCTATCTGCTTTGCAATCCCGAATACTGCTTTCTGACCCTCTTCCGAATCCAAGCGTTCTCAGAACATTTTCCGACATGCCTCCTGCGCCTTTGCTACCTCTTTCTTTGCAGCCTTCCTGGCTGCCTTATAACTTTCATGCTCTGCTGTTTCTGCTCCCGTACCCTTTGCCTTCTGCCACTCCTGGAACTTCTTCCTCTTCTCGTCAATCCTCTTTCCAACTTCATCATCCCACCACCACGTTTCCGAGTGCCTCGGTGGTCCTTTTGTCCATCCACATACCTCACCAACGGCTCCCAACAGACTAGCTTTCATTGACATCCAACCACTTTCAATCTCAACCACATCATCCTCGACCCTACTCAGCCTCTCTTTTAATGCCTCCCTTACTGTCACCTCTTTCAACCTCCACATCTTCATTCTCGGTTCGCGGTCGGCCATGCAAGTATGTCAATTAATGATCTTGTGTTTCAACGTGACCTGGACCACGAGTATGTCTATCAATTACATACTTTTATGAATTTTGGGTAGGGGGATATATAGATATAGGTAGATCTGCATAGGTAGGTGTTCCGATGTCACTAAGAAGAAGAACCATCTCGATGTAAGCAAGTCAGGAACTTGTCTAGCCCTAATGTCGGATTAAGTGTATCTTCATCCCCAATAAGAGGAATGGGGCATGATAAGTAGAATAGGGACTAAGCTAATTCCACGGTGTGTCAAACCTGTGATCATTCCGGTGTCCCGTTTGGCAACGCACCCATAGACATTAGCTAGGCCCATTAGCGCACCACACCCTACTTAAATTCCCCTTCCACCACAATAATAATAAAACACCAGGAAGAACAGTCAGGAAGTGACCGCGCATTACGACACCATGGCGATGGAACATCGATCAGGCAGGCTGATGCCACGCCCACCTCGCAATGGATTGACACCAAGGGTTTGATGGGAAGATTACATCACTGGAAGGGAGGGCCAATCGGCACACAGCTGAAGCCCAGGGAGAATGAGGAGCCAGCTGATTGGCCAAGGGTGATCAATAAAAGTGGAGAGAAGCCGACATTTTCTCTCTCTTGTTCTGGACGCGATAGCAAATGGTCGGAGACTGACATTTGCTCCCTCTCTTCTGGTTCTGGGTCCTCTCGTGGTTGGACTGCCTCTTGCTCTGGAGCCTGCCTGCGAGTGAATGTGGACGATCGGTGTTCTGGTCCTCGGTGCAGGTGGTTGTGTGCCGGCCTCGTCTCCTCGTTCCCCTGTTTGTTTGGCATCGGGGATTGAAGGAGCCGACAGGCAGAAACGACGCGTGGACGAGCACTGCTTGCCGCTGGAGCATGATGAGGCTGGGGTGGGAGAGATGCTGGTGAGGCCTAGCTTCCCGCACGGGAACGGGGGCAGAAGACACACCGAGCGATCAGAGCTAAGTGCATGATAAAACACACAACGTTTATTTTTCATATATCCTCCCCATCTGTACGTGTGTGTGTCTGTAATAGGAACGCTCCAGTTAGAAGGATTATACCGGCGTGTTTTATTTTGTATTATCGGCATCCGTGGCAATAAAGCCTTGCTTATTTTTTTTTGTACCATAAATCGGGTTTTTGTGAGTTACTTTTCACAGGTTGAAGACTGCGCATGGACCGTCAGGTAAATCCAGCTTCTTCTTCTTTCCTTTCTTCCTCCCGCACATATTGAGTGAAGTCCGCCATTGATCGTCGCCTCATTAACGCTCGATTGCCATTCGTGATTTCCCTGGTCTTAACCGAGGGGGAGTCGCGTGACAATACTATTCTTCCTGAACACACTTTTTATACCTTTAGTCCATTTTAGAACCCATAGACCGTTGAAACACCTTACACTCATTAAGACCCCTCAGACTATTATTCCCCTTAGACCCTATATAACTTTTTAGATTGAGCTTAAATGCGCAATCTCCACCTATCCTCAGGTTTGGAACCAGGGATGGGGGAGGGGTGGTGAAGCCTCGGTAGACCTATGTCTATTGACTACGTGCTATTTGAACGCGACTCAGACCTTTTAAGACACTTTAGATCCCTCTAGACCCCTTAGAAAAACGAAATAAAATCCTCCCCAAAATTCGTTTTTGATGACCTTTTTCACGCACCATTCACGTTGCATCACAAGTTGCAATGACAAATCGAAATTGATATCCCAAAGTGAAACTTATTTTGGAAAGTGATACTGAAACTACTGATCTGTGTATCATTGAACAAAAAACCAGAATGAAATGCTGTGAGAAATACCAAATGGAAATTGCAAAAAGCAAAGCTATGGGGAGGGGATTATAGAGAGAGGGCGGGTAGGTTGGGGCTGAATAAGCCACGTGGAGAGGGGTGGGTGCATGGAGGTGGTCAGTTAGCCTGGAAAGAACCTCACTGATCTTGGGTTACGTAGGCACAAAAAGTGCCTAAATCCGTTTCTCAGCCGAGCTTCCATAATTTCACCCCTGCTCTCAAGCAGTGCAACACGCATGGATTGGAAATATTAACTGGTGGAATGGAGAGAGGTTTCCAATTGCACGATCTCCACCCATTGTGATATCTTCTCACTGAATGATATGCTGAATTCCCGTTTCTACCAATACACACTCCAAAAAATTCCTCATTTGAGGTGACACACCTACAAACCCATCAGAGATGAGGACCCTGATAGTCAATTATAATTATTATCTTCACAGAAATCAGGTCAGGTCAGGTATGGTAGCATGCGCAGAGCACGTGTCACAGCGTCCACTATCCACCGGTACTTCAGGAGCCTCCGTCTGGCCATCCCCCAGGCAGATGCCTGGCCCATCCCCATCTTCTTGAGATGAAGATCAACCTGCTGCAACCACGTGGTACATGGTCGACCCGTTGGCCTCCTCCACTCACGAGGCTCCCTCGCTGAGAGAATCTAGTGAGCAGGCTGAGCATCAGGAAAACAAGCCACATGTCCACTCAGCCGCAGCTGATACCCACAGACCATACAGGTAACAAATCTCATCTGAGTCTCTCTCAGAAAACACTCGTTGGATACAAAGTGTGACCAGCGATAACCAATGATTCTCTGAAGAGACCTCGTACCGAAGGAGTTATGTTGCAGTCTCAGATCCTTGGTCAGAGTCCAAGTCTCACATCCATAAAGCAAGACTGGAAGCACCAAGGACGTAAAGACTTGGATTTTCGTCCTCCTGCATAGGTACCAACAACTCCACACCCCATGATCCAGTGAATCCATGACTCCCCAGGCCCAACGCAGACATCTATCGACCTCTGACTCACAACATGCGGAGACATGAATATCACTGCCAAGGTAAGTGAAACTCTTTGTGACCTCAACATCGTAGCCACAAACAGGTACAGACAATATAGTGTGTAAGCGCGTATCTTCGTTCCCATCACAAGGGGTGGGATTATGTTAATTAGTTAGGGATTATGGGTAATTACTCCCCTGTATGTAATGTCCTCTGTTATTTCTCCTCTGTTCCTTATGACACCAGCAGCACACATACAAAGCCAGGCAATTGTGCATTTATAACACTAAATAAAAGTGACCGGAACAAGACATTGAACAATACCGCTGGTACTGCCAGCCGTGACATCGCCACGCCCCGAGGAGGGGTGATTGGCCCAGGATTGATTGGAGCAAGGACTGCTAATATGGGACTATTGGATTGGTGGAGCAGGCACAGATGGCGTTGGAGTCTTGAGTATAAAGGAACGCTCTCTCCGACATTTACTCTTCTTGGCTGTCTATCATCTTGTGGCTTTGGTGGTGAATGGTCACGATTTGATATCTCGCTCTGCTTCAGGATTTCAGGGCGAGCGGTCAGAGTTTATAGAGCTCCTGTGTGTGAGGAATTCATTGACGAGTGCATGAACATTTTGTAGTGCTCTTGAGCGAGGGACATTCGTTGAGACATGACGATTTTATCTCCCTTGGCGGACTCTGATTTTCGGGATTCGACAACAAACGGTTGAAGTTCACAAGTACTCTCTTGGTTTCCTCTGGACTTCCTCTCGTTTTCTGGGTTTGGTGGTGAGCGGTCGTCTCCCCGACATATTGGTCTCTCGTGGCTTTTCTCTCTGACACCTGTGAGTTCATAGTGAATGGTGGCATTTTTGCTCTCTTGCGTGGGACATTGGTACTGTGCAGTCGGCATTTTATATCCCTAACTTTGGGTTTCGACGATAGTGAGGAAAGGCGGTCATGGCTGGTGGACTCGTGGCGGGTGGCTGGTCGTGGAAGTGAACCTGAGAGGCAGCGGTGCTGTGTGGAGCAGAGATGAGTGGACGGGCATGGCCTGCTCGCTGCGCGCTCCACAGCTAGTGGAGCGAACTGTGCAAGGAGGCCTGGTTCCCGCTCGCAAGCTGCGCGGCAAAGCGTGCTGTTCCCGCCAAGGATGCGGGGATCCAAGATGATTCTTGACAAGGTTCAAGAGCCGCTCAGAGCTAAGTGCCACAAAAAAACACACATTTTTACTTTCGTTCTTTTATATTTCCCCTTGTCTGTATACGGGTCTGTGTTGGGACGTCCCATGTAGGATATTAGTTTTATCGCGCATTTTCTTGTTTGCTGGCATTTATTTTCATTAAACCTGTTTAGTTGTTGCAATTTGAATTCCGTGTCGGGTTTGAATTAATAATCATCAGGTTCGAAGACGTCGGATGGAAGCCGTCCAGGTAAGTTCGTCATCCTCCTTTCCCTCGCGAGTAAAGAATACTGTCATCTTGGGATTGAACGCCTTGGAGTTCAAGCTCGTTTGGTCATCTGTGTCGCCCTGCGGTGTTCACTACAGAGTAGACACACGACAGTATTGTTATGTAGAAGGGGAGGGGGAATCCGCAGTTAGAATGTACTTAGTGTAGTATGGTCCGTGTGATTCGTGTGGTGTACATTTACTCTTATGAACAGGGAAAATGTCAGGATAAGGCGTCTTGTTGCATGTGATTCTAAGGAGGCAGCGTATGTAATTTATAGACAGTATAGCTAGGGATAAGATTGTATATTTAAAACCCTCTGTTATCGGGCAGGGGCCAGGTAAGAACTTTGTAAGGCACGAGGAAGCGTTTCACACTTTCTGGAATGCCAAGCACAATCTCTTTCGCTGGCCTCTACAGGCTATGGCACCAAGTTCTGCAGCAGTCATTGTGGCAAACCTGCCGAGGGCGGGAGACAAATAATAAATCAACAGCCTTCCAGATACGGATAATATTCTGAATTGGAGGGGTGGGGGGTTGGGGGGGGTGGGGGGTGGGGGGTGCTTGGGAAAATGCCACCCCATCTCATGAAATGGCCAATGGGAACCAGCCGGGAGCAGTCCCAGGTGAGGCCTTGGTGGAAATCTACTGGGAGCGCCAGTCGTAGGAGTTGGTGTCGAACCTTCAAGAGAATGACATCGCACGCTCTCTCTCTCTCTCTGCCCATTTTCTTTCTCATGAACTTCACTCGTCCAGAAACATGGAGTCAAATTGGGCCTGTCAGAGTGTCGCTTTGCACCATCCTCCCTCCATCCTGCCTGCACCTTTCTTCGCTTTCGGCCATGCAACCGGTCTGCTCTGCACAATCATAGTAAGAGTGCCTGTTAAAATCCTTGCCTGCTTTCCTAGTACCTAGTAAAAGTTTGGTTGCTGTGGTGCCTAGGGAGGAGTGGAGGGTTAGGGAGTGGAGGGTATCTCTTTGTATATAAATTGCATACCTCTTCCCCTCCTCCACCCCTCCCTATTTGTGTCTGTCAACTGCTTGGTTTGCTCCGTTTACCCGAGCATCTTGTCCACCCCTCAAATTGGGTTTCCATTGGGTGACTTTGGGGAACGGTAAGTTGTATGAACGCAGTCTAGCTTTACACCTTTTGGCTGTTCACGGTACAAAATATCCCAGCACAGAGGGTGCTGTTAAGCGAGGCTGTCTGATGTGACAGTATTATTCCTGTTGATTGAACATACAATAGTTAGGGTCTGACTTTTAATACAAATGAACACGTCACCTTGTTCAAAACTGAGATTCGAAACTCTCAAATATTTGCGTGTATATATACGCGTGTAGCACATACATCATTTTTTCAACTCATCATGAAGAGTTTTACATTTTACAAGGAGCAATAGCATCTTACAGGGTTTATGTATTCGTGGTGCGAGGCCTGCCTGATTATGATACATCTTACATAACTGTTTTTCCTCCCAAAACATGACATCCACGCTGAACCATTCATGAGAAAGCAATTTGTGGATGGATAATGTTTGTAATTAGCAGAGTAGCATCATTCTTACCATCAGAAATCTTCAAGGTCATTGCCTTGTCTATGCTTTTCATTGTCTTCACTTTATTGACCAGAAGCAACATGCAATCAGAAATGACATCCTGTGGGTTTCAAACAATTTATTCAACAGCATAAAACGATGCACTCACACATGAAATCTATTACTGTAGTCACTTGTTAAATTATCGTGTCAACTTTGCAATTTGCCAGTTAAAATGAGCCATTTAAAATCCAGCATGTCCCAGGTGAACAAAAACAACAAAAATAAGGAGAAAAAGACATAAAATATCATAGCCCTTGTGGTTTTAGCAATTTTGCTGTATGGAGTTAAAGGCCGCCAGTCGACCATCTTTGCTGAGATTACAAAATAAAATCTTCTGCATATGTACACTCTCATGCATTGTCTCTGTATGCCAAGTAGTAAGGGAAACATATGAAAATCTGTTAACTAAATTGTTACCAAAAAATTTCTTCACCAATATGTTTGTAAAGGTGTGTAATAACATGTGTTAAAATGTTGAAGGTCAACTCCCGTGGGAAACCCAGAAAAAAAGCTGTTGAATTCGGGTACCGAAAAATTATTTTCGAGAATTTTTATTTTTTTAAATCGGCCCTTAAGTAACTTATGAGGGGTCAAATAAGGGTTTTTCATGATTCTGAGTTGATTGTTAACATTTATATTTCACCACAGACACTCCTTTGTGGAAAAATAATTTCTAAATATATCTCATTTTCTACTTTGCAGGACATGGAGTCTAGCAATATGGATGAAGACGTTACTCCACCTGTGCTCAATTGCTTCATCTGTGCACGCTCGGATACACCAGCTGAAAGGCTCATACAGGCAACTCCAAAGGGATACTCAACTTTATTGAAACAAGCAGAAACTGTCGAAAATGTTACTGTTGTGGAACGTATGAAGGAGGCTCAAAAGGAAGGAAAACTGAGGTACCACCAGAAGTGTAAAAATGATCTGTACAAAAACTTTGTTGCAACCACCAAGAAGTCAGCTCAAGCATCAAAGGCAGAGAAAGAGTCATCAAAGTTGAAGAGAAGACGCACTACTTGTGAGTTCAGTTCATCAACTGGCTGCAGTTCTAGAAGATCACAGTCAGTTGACCTCCTGTATAAGGATGTATGCATTCTTTGCAACCAACCAGCCCAGCTCTACAAAAATAATCCAGCACAAGCTAGAAAGAAATACAGAGTGCCAGATAATTTGACTGCAGATACACTGAAGGCAAGCTTGCTGAAGACAGCACGGAGTCGCGGGGATGACTGGGGCACTGAAGTCACTGGACGCCTGGAAGGGATCAACGACTTGGTAGCAGAAGAAACACTGTACCATTTGCGATGCAAACTTATGTTTGCGAGAGGTGACAGTTTGTCCAAGACTGATGAGGAAGGAAAAAGGAAGAGAGGACAGAGGAGTATTGATGAGGAGCGAGAGGCAGTTTTTATTGAATTCTGCGAATGGTTAGACTCAGAATTAGAGCATGGGGTAATGAACATGGACCAAGTCCATGAAAAGCTGCAGGAGTTTGATCAGTCACCAGAGAAGAGCCTTTCTTATTCAAAGCATTGGCTAAAGATAAAACTTCTAGAGAAATACGAAGACACCTTGTATTTCACAACACAGGAAAGAAGGGCAGATGTACTCTGTCTCAAAGATGGCACCGACAATATTCTGCGAGGGCATCATGCTAATCTTGACCATGGAGATGAGAAGACTCAGATCATAAAGACGGCACTCAAGTTCATATCCAATGATTGATTGATTTAGGTCCAAAGTCAAACCCCACCACACACAGTATGACTGACATCGATAGTCAGCTGACACTTGTTCCTGCAAGCCTTCAGATGTTCTTGAGACCGATTGTCAAGACAGACGAAAGAGTTGCCGTTTGGGGGCAGAATTTTATTAAGGCCTGTCGACCTCGGTCTGGAGTATTGCCACACCAAATGGGGCTTGCCATACAACTTGATCATAGATTTGGGTCAAAATGGATGCTCAACAAGTTCCACCGGCTGGGATACACTGAGTCTTACACGGAGACACAAAACTACAAATACTGCTTCCTTAATAGTAGGAGTGGAGATGATGTTCCAGATACTTCTGGCACTCTTGACACCATTGTGGAGGAAACCGATGAACAGATCAATGATGAGGTTACGGTTGATGCTGCGCTTGAGGATCAATCAGTGATGACAGCCAAAGTGCCAGCCAGTGAAAGTGAATTGTCAAGTAATGATCAGGTGGTCTTTATGGAGGTTGGGGAAACAAACAATGCAGTCACTCAGTTTGTTGGAGACAATATCGATTTAAACATTGTCTCTATTCACGGAAACACTCCCTTTCACTCAATGGGTTGGATCGAAGTCACCTCTCCGGCACCACCTTTGCCAGATCCACAGACACCAGCAGCTTTCCCCCAGGTGAAGTTGAAGGCACTCGACAAAGCTAAGATCCTGAGAGGAACTGAAGTAAAGATTATTCCATTTACGAACAGGAAACAGATAGGAACGAACACGATCATGTTTCTCCCCCTCGCTGAGCTTTCCTCCTCCCTGCCTCATGATCAGCCACTCCTCACTCCAGGTGACACACTCTGGGCAGCGGGGTGGGTGATCAAAGCCAACGATCCTGAGTTCCCACACTCCAACTGGAATGGCTGGATGAAGAAGACATAGACAATGACTGTTGAAACTTCTGACATTGTGAATGAGAAATAACTCTTGAGTATTATATATGTATGTGAAATAAAAGCTACTTTGTGTGTAAATGTAAAAGTGAAAATATAAATGTTAACAATCAACTCAGAATCATGAAAAACCCTTATTTGACCCCTCATAAGTTACTTAAGGGCCGATTAAAAAAAATAAAAATTCTCGAAAATAATTTTTCGGTACCCGAATTCAACAGCTTTTTTTCTGGGTTTCCCACGGGAGTTGAACTTCAACATTTTAACACATGTTATTACACACCTTTACAAACATATTGGTGAAGAAATTTTTTGGTAACAATTTAGTTAACAGATTTGTGAAATATCTCATAAAATGCCCTTACTAAAGTTTGAACAAAATCGGTCAACGCATTTTCGAGAAATGGTTGGGGACACATCTTACTATAATAGAGCAAACGTATATGGTTATGCCGTTATGTCGCTATGTTTGTCGCTATGTTTATATGCGACGAAAACGTCTTCTTCTTAAAATAAATTACCACCCTCTTAATTAACCCTCTTAATTGCGTTAAGACTGCTGAGACCCCTCAGACCTTTGATGACCCTTTAATTCCCCCAAGACCCTTCAGACCACCAAGACCCCTGAAGACCCAAAATATCCTGAAGACTCCCAAAGACCCCAAAGACCAAAAACACCCCAAAGACCCATAATACCCTTCAAGGCCCTGAGGCTCAAAAAGACCCCCAATACCCAAAAGACCCCAAAGAAACAAAAGACCCCGAAGACCCAAAACACCCAGAAGACCCAAAACACCCAGAAGACCCAAAACACCCCGAAGACCCAAAGCACCCCGCACACCCAAAACACCCCGAACACCCAAAACACCCCGAAGACCCAAAACACCCAGAAGACCCAAAACACCCCGAAGACCCAAAACACCCGGAAGACCCAAAACACCTGGAAGACCCAAAACACCCCGAACACCCAAAACACCCCGCACACCCAAAACACCCCGAACACCCAAAACACCCCGAAGACACAAAACACCCCGAAGACCCAAAACACCCGAAGACCCATAACACCCCGAAGACCCAAAACACCCTGAAGACCCAAAAGACACTGAAGACCCAAAACACACCGAAGACCCAAAACACCCCGAAGACCCAAAAGACACCCCAAAGACCCAAAACACCCCGAAGACCCAAAACACCCCAAAGACCCAAAACACTCAGAAGACCCAAAACACCCAGAAGACCCAAAACACCCCAAAGACCCAAAACACCCAGAAGACCCAAAACACCCAGAAGACCCAAAATACCCTGAAGACCCAAAATACCCTGAAGACCAAAAAGACCCTGAAGACCCCGAAGACCAAAAAGACACAAAGACCCTTAAGGACCAAGAAGAACCGAAAGACCATTAAGACCCAAAAGCCCCTGAAGACCCCAAATACCCAAAATACACCGAAGACCCTTAAGACCCAAAATCCTCTGAAGACACCAAAGATCCAAAAGACCCAAAACACCTCAAAGACCCAAAATACCCTTAAAGGCCCGGAGGATCAAAAAGACCCTGAAGACTCAAATGGCACTGAAGACCCAAAAGACACCGATATGGTCAAAGGTGCCTACCCCTCTGAAACGACGTGTGGTGAGGTGCGTGGAGCGCGCCGAGTCACGCTAGTTTAAGTAACAAAATAGCCATCAGTCGGTGGTAACAAAATGGCATATTGGATCTGATCTCGAAAAGAAATGACGTGCATATGTAAGCAATCATTCATTATCTGTGTGTCAAAATTGAACAAGATCGGTAAATGCATGTACAAAAAATGGTTGAGGGCGTGTTCACTATCGGGGTTTTTACAACTAAAATGGCCGCCAGTCTACCAGTTGTTCATTTTTATCAGATCGCAAAATAAGGTGAGGTGCACGTGTATGCCATCATGTACGGTGATTCTGCCAAGTTTGAACAAAATCGGAGAATGCATCTCCGAGAAATGGTTAGGTACAGTTTAATGAACAAAATGGCCACCAGTCGGCCATCTAGGATCTGATCTCGATAAAAAATGACTGAAAATGTAAAACTGAAAATGTAAAAAAAAAAGACAAAAAATTGAAATGAAAATATGAAAAATGCAAAAAAATGAAAGATGAAAAAAATGATCCTAAATAAGCCACCATTCATTATCTGCGTGCTGAGTTTGAACAAGATCGGTAAATGCATTTCCAAGAAGTGGTTGAGGACATGTGCAACATCGGGTTTTTTACAACTAAAATGGCTGCCAGTCAGTCATTTTTGATCGCATCACGAAACTAGAACGGCACTCAGTAGAGAGTATACCTCCTCCAGGTGAACAGTTTACGTTTTGTATCCCAGAGTAGACCAGAAAATTACAATACAGAATGACATTCAATCAAAATCATCTGTCCACAACTTTTTGAGATATCCTGCTATGTATCGTTTTTGTCCCTATCTCCCAATGGTGAAGAATCACTTAAAAATTCTACTAGCCGGATCCAGATCCAGATCTTCACGAAAATTGAATCAATTCTTCCTTGTCACACACACAACCTGTCCACCAAGTTTCGTCCAAGTCCGTCCATAACGTTTTGAGATATTCTGCTATGTATCGTTTTGGCCTGATCTCCCAATGGTGAAGAATCACTTTAAAAATTCTAGTAGCCGGATTCGAAACCAGATCTTTACCAAAATCTCATAATTTTGTCCTTGTCACATACCCAACCTCTCCACTAAATTCCGTACGAATCCGTCCACAACTTTTTGAGACATCTTGTTCACAAACAAACAGACAGACAGGGTTGAAAACATAACCTCCATCCACCTTTGGTGGCGGAGGTAACAAAATGATTTGCATATTGTCGTGTGGTTTGCTCAGTTAACACCGAGCATCACTATGGATTAATTGAGCTTTAATGGAGGCATTTATCCCAATTGATGGCGGACCAATACACGAGCCGGGATGAACTATGCTGACTTACCTTCACAGCCGCAGGCGTCTTCAACCTGAAATCAATAATTCAACCAAAACGGATGTGAAATGTACAGGGGAAAATAGTGAAAGGATTAATTTTAATAAATATCAGGACAGGGAAACACGATGATAAAACTAAATCCTAAATTGGGACGTCCCCACACAGACTTCAGATACGAAACAGTGGGAGACGATGAATAAAATAAATGTCTCGTCGTGTTGTGGAATGTGGTGCGTCTTATCTGTCTGTGGTGAGTCAGGACTCGTCAGCTTCGAGCGCCGTCGTCTGACGCGGCTCCGTGCTTGGCGGGAAGTAGGCCTCGATGCATCTCGCCCACTGGTCCAGTGCACGCCGCCCGGCAGGCCTCGCTCGCATGATCGTCGCTCGCCCACGAGATCCCGTACGCGGGCAACAGGTCAGGATGATCGTCGGCGCTCCACCGCCTCTCCAACGTCCTTTGTAATCGTCGACAATTTGTGGATCGCAAGAGAAATGGTCCAAACGGGAGAGAAAGGCAAAGAGGTCTGCGCAGGAAGGAATCCAGTATCAGAGAGAGAAAATGTCTGCCGCTCCAACTGTTTTTGTCTGGCCGGCTCTGACGTCAGCTCGCTTCCCCTCCAACCAATGCGTAGCTTGTTGGTCGTTGTTCGCGCCTTCCGCACTGATTGGCCGTTGTCTCATCGGTTGGTGGCCAATCAGTGTGTCGCTCCTTTACCTTTCTCACCCCCAATCACGGAGAAGCTCTCTGCCCTCCTTTGAACAATTGCACATCCCCCCCTACTCTGCCAATCAGTGGGGTGTTTGTTGCTTGCCCCTCCCCCGGCCAATCACTAGTTCTCCTGGGCATGGCTATTGCTTGCCTTGCACGATGTTTGATGCCCATGCCGGCGTTGTACGCGGCTGCTTCCATCTGCTCTTCTAAAGTCATTGTGGCGGAGGGAGAATTATTTAATGTGTGGTGCGCTAATGGGCCTAGCTAATGTCTATGGGATGTACTGCCATAAGGGACACCAGGATGTTCACAGAGGGAACGACACACAATGGAGTTAGCATATTCCTTAATTCTAGTTACTAAACCCCGCCCCCTCATGGCGGGACACAGATACGCAGCTTACTCCGACATTCGGGCTAGACAAAATTTATTACAGGTTAGGTTCCCTATCATGACAGCCAGACACCTACCTATGCAGATCTACCTAAATCTAGATATTCCCCCACCCCAAATTCATAACAATATGTATACCATAATGTATTGTCGTTGTGCCAAGGATGCACAAAAACGGTCCATACATTGTCCACGAAATGGTGGCAGATGGACGCACACACAGATGGACGGACTGATGGACAGACGAGACCCAAGTCCAGCGGGGGCTAATCATTTTAACTTTAATTCTGAGTTATCGGGAATTGCCAGGTCTATAATGGTAAAGATCGAAAGTTCTGTAAGGGGGAAGTTGGATAGTGCAGATGAAGATGTTGGCACTACAACTGTCAAGAAGAAAATGATTTACACCTCCACAGCACAAGTGCTGTTTCAATCTATAAACTGTACGAACGCACTCATTTATGTTCTTCTTATTACTGGTTCAGTTAAAAGACATATGAAATCTGAAGGTTTTTCAGTTTATAACCAAACGAATCAGTAAGATTCCAAAACTTTTAAATACTGTGAAAAAATTGCAAAAGCTGTTATATTTTTCATATAGAAGGCAACAACATCGATTCAGCGTCGACGAGTCTGGCATTTCACTCAGGCCAACTGGCACGGTCTTCAACCAGCCATCAATCATCTGGACTGGTCTCCCATCTCTACCGCCTCTGACATCAACTCATCCTGGGAATTCTTTCAAAGTAAATTGCTCTCTCTCATGCACAGATTTATACCATCTCGTCTTCAGTTGTCATACCCTTCCTCCCGTCCATGGTACACGGAATCTTGTGGTGAGGCTGTTGCCCTGAAACAACTTGCTTTCGTCTCCTGGAAAGCAAATCCAACGGAAGGAAATCTCATTTCCTTTCACAAAGCCCGAAACAACTGTGTGTCCACCCTCAGGAGAGCCAGGAAACAATATCTCACCATTCTCAAGACCGAACTCTCTTATCTGTCTCCCTCTTCCAAATCCTGGTGGCGTCTCGTCAAATCTGTTTCTGGTGTTTGTTCCCCCTCCATCCCCTCCCTCACCTCAAACGGCTTAACGGCTGACTCCGCACGTGAAAAAGCTGAATGCCTCAACTCTGTGTTTGCCTCTAAATCTTGTGTCCCAAACCCATCCCTCTCTGTACCCACCGTACCCAGTCGTACCCAGCTGCTCCTGGACTCTGTGTCCTTTCCTCCTGACAAGGTGGAAAAGTTTCTGTCAACCCTCGACTCTGATTCTGCAACTGGTCCTGACGGCATCAGCCCATGGGTCCTAAAATCATGTTCTTCTGCTCTTTCACTCCCTCTTTCTGTTCTCTTCACCCTCTCTTTTGCTCAAGGTCATCTGCCATCTGCTTGGAAATCAGCCAACATCACCGCTTTGCACAAAAAAGGTGCAAAAACAGATCCCAGCAACTACAGACCAATCAGCCTTCTCCCAATTATCAGCAAAGTCATGGAATCCATCATTGCTTCAGATATTAAATCTTTCCTCTTCTCCAATGGCTTGATCTCTGATCATCAATTTGGTTTCAGACCTGGTCACTCTACTCTGGACATGCTGCTTCTGCTTTCTCAACAATGGATGGAGGTCCTCAACGCCAAACAGGAAATTAGAGCTGTCTCCCTTGACATTTCACGTGCCGTCGATACGGTCTGGCACCCTGCTCTGCTCTCCAAACTCTCCTCCTTTGGTATCCATGGAAATCTCCACGCATGGCTGGCGGACTTCCTCTCTGGTCGTAGTCAACGTGTGGCCCTGAATGGGTTTCTCTCATCTCCTCTTCCTGTTCAGGCTGGAGTTCCCCAGGGTAGTGTTCTGGGCCCTGTGCTTTTTCTGGTCTTCATCAATGATCTCTCTGACTCTCTTGAAAATCCTCTCTATCTCTTTGCTGACGACTCTACTCTCTGTCGCTCCATTCCTCATCCCTCAGATCGGCAGTCTGCAGCCTCCTCACTCTCTGCAGACCTGGACAAAATCACAGACTGGTCAAACAAGTGGAACATGTCTTTCAATCCTGACAAATCTCACACTCTTACAATGTCTCTCCGAAAGGACCGACTGGACAACCCTCCCATCTACTCCTCAACAATCCTCTCCAAGAAGTTCTGTCGCTCAAGATTTTGGGTCTCACTATCTGCCATGATCTTTCTTGGGAAAACCACATTTCCAAGCTGGCCTCCAAAGCCAGTCGCCGACTGGGCATCCTCCGTCGTGCGAAGTCCTTCCTTGGCACACCTGAGCTCCTCACCACATACAAGGCTATCATCCGCAGCTCAATGGAATACTGTTCCCCCCTCTGGGCTGGTGCTCCTGCCTCACACCTTGCTCGGCTTCACGCTGTTGAGGCCAAAGCTTTCAGAATCATTGGAATCTCCTGCGATGTAGTCAACGCCGAGGGCCTTTCACTCACTCACCGCAGGCAGGTTGGTGGTCTTTCTGTCTTCTACCGACTCCTCTCCGGCCTTGCTCCCCCAGCTCTGTCTGTGGTCTGTCCCCCCAATATTCCTTCAGGTCGCACAAGATCTGCCTGCAACCCTCTTCTGGTTAAACTGCCAAAGTCTAGGCTCTCTGCTCACCTTCACTCTTTCATTCCCCTTTTCTCCCGCCTCTGGAACAAACTCCCCCACTCCCTTCAATCCCACTCCTCCCTCCAGGTCTTTAAAACAGCTGTTCACCACCATCTCTTATCTTCCCCCATCGAAAACCTTGATCTTTTCTACCCCCGGTAATTCACCCCAGAGTCCTTGCAGTGTTCATATGTTTTAATCCTCTCCCACCTCCCCCCAAGTCCTCCCGATGTCCCTGCTCTCAAATGTTGTGTTTGTGTCCTTCCCCCTCTCTTTTGTGTCCTTCCCCCTCTCTCCCCATCTTGTCTACCGCTCCCCTTGTTTTTTGTGTTTTGTGTGTCGGTTCGTCTTTTTGTGTGATTAATGTTAGCTCTTTCACGAGCCTCGATCTTGTATACAAAAAAAAAAAAAAAAAAAAAAAAAAAAATACATTACTGACCACCTTTAATCTGTCGTTATATAAATGAGGGAAGAGTGGGATTTTTTTTTTTAAACCAAAATCGAGGTAATTCCACATAAGGCAAGAGGAAAATATCAAATCCATGGAGGCGACTGTATAATACTTGTTCAAAACAAAACAACAGTGTTTCCCCATAGATAAAGAAAATGATAAGCTTATCTAAGATTTTTATACACCCAAATCTTGATAATATGTGGCATTTTGAAGTATTATGTAACGTACTGTGAGAGGCAATGGTTGCGGAGACATCTGCACAACAAATTGCAGTGCTTGAGCATATTGAAGACAGTCCATCGGTGTGTTTACAAATAACACCAGTTGGTGCAATGCATTGATGAGATTTTGAACAACCTAGAAAAAAAGGAAAAAATGGTTGTTTTAAGTTTTATCCTGGACATGTCTAAAAGGTGAAAAGAAAAACGTGCATCACTCTTACTGCACTGGATGCCTGCTAATCCATTTTAAGGCTCAAGGAAGACCTTGTAACTCAGCACAAAACAAAATGGAAAACATCACTTATCCAAAACAGGAGCATTGTGAAGGATGAAAAAAAGAAAAAAATGCAAAGGAAAAAAAGGTTTCTGGATTTTAAAAAGACTAAAAGAAAACAAAGAAAAACGAGGAAACAGGGCACAGATCGAGTTCCATCACTCGTCAAGTTGGGGGTTTGATTTGTATTTATTAACGATCTTAGTAAGGTCACAAATGAAGGATTTGGCAGTATGTCGTCCTGATAAGCCAATAACAACGGTGAAATCTGCATCGGCAGCTCTGCTTTCATTTATCCGTGACCTTAAATCTCAATCTTCAAAGACCTGAGTGTATATAAGGGAATATAATAAGGGAACAATAGAATACAATGGAGAAACCAATAAAATATTGGTATTTGAACGTATATGCAGCTAAAGCACAATGAACAAAGTGCTCAGATGTGAACACCCAAACAGGCTGATCCAAAAGAGGTACTTCACAAAAAGGCAATCACACTTATTGGAGACTAAAATACATTTGGACATTTAGTTTGTGTATTAGAGGAAGTTGCCTTTTACACATCTTGAACCTTCAAACCAATAATAAAGGCAATCTTTTTTTCCAACCTGCAGAATGACTCGTTTTTAAATGAAAAAAACAATTGCACTTACGAATTGTGAAACATCATATCTGAAAGATCCGAGCAGGGATGCGTATACTTGAACATACTCAATGGCCATATTGGGATTGTGCATTACTGTGCTCCACAATTTTCCACCTTCTTCAAACTCCTTGGTCATATTGTATTCGTCCGGCTTCAGTGGAAGAACCTGTGTTATTAAAAACAGAGGCTCATATTGGTAAATGATGATCTTGACAACACAATGATTCTATGGATAAATTAATGCACTAGTAAATTTTTTCCAACTTCATTCTGATTTGTACACCGTCATACTAAATGTGGAGTTTAACTTGGCCCTTTTTTTTCAAACCATATCTTGAGAAGGCTGAAGTATTTCCCCGATGACTGAATAATGTGGCTGTTTTAAATTCATTTGAATGTTCTGGACTGAAATTTTGAATCTTAAAAAAGTTTCCATTATACAGATAATTGAAGAATTCCATGTGATTGCAAATGAATCCCAACAACTTTCAACATTGAGTTGATGCATTAAAACTGAAAATATGCACAATTAATGGATCAGTAATTATTAAAAGTGTTGTCTAGTTTGCAAAGATTGTGCAAATACTGGATAATAGAATGTGAAAAGTCGTACACTGCAAGGAAGGAAAACGGAACAGGTGTAAAGGAAAAAATGAGAACACGAGCCGAGGAAACTGCGTGTATGCAAAAATGGGGATGGAGCAGCACAGGGAGTGTAAATAGAAGGATCATGCAAGTTAAAGGTAACACCTTGAGAGGGCACCATATCCAAAGGCAAGATGGAGCAACAGAACAGGACTGGACAAACTCAGGGGAAATAAATTTACAGAAAAAATAATTTCGTTTCTCGGAGTGGATGTGCACAGAAAGCTTGGAACAAGGATCACCACCATCTTGAGATCCTTTAGTGATTTGTCTAAGGGGTTTCAACTTATTAACCCTCCAGCCCACCCACAGGCACCCACAGGCAGTGCTATTACGCTGTCTATCCATTCGCCTCAAGGATGCTCTTGGGCATACTTTCTATCTTTCTCGTATCACCCCTTTCTCCAGACAGTCTGTCTATGTCTCTTTCTGTGCCCTCATCTCTCCTTATATGCCCCCGTCTCTCCTGTGCCCCAATATCCTTCTTTATGTGTCCCACTATCCCTCTTTTTGTTGGCCCGAGACTATTTCTGTTGGCAACCGACTCTCTTTCTGTTGGCAACCGACTCTCTTTCTGCAACCCCCAGACTCTCTTTCTGCAACCCCGACTCTCTTTCTGCAACCCCGACCCTCTTTCTGCAACCCCGACCCTCTTTCTGCAACCCCGACTCTCTTTCTGCAACCCCGACTCTCTTTCTGCAACCCCGACTCTCTTTCTGCAACCCCGACTCTCTTTCTGCAACCCCGACTCTCTTTCTGCAACCCCGACTCTCTTTCTGCAACCCCGACTCTCTTTCTGCAACCCCGACTCTCTTTCTGCAACCCCGACTCTCTTTCTGCAACCCCGACTCTCTTTCTGCAACCCCGACTCTCTTTCTGCAACCCCGACTCTCTTTCTGCAACCCCGACTCTCTTTCTGCAACCCCGACTCTCTTTCTGCAACCCCGACTCTCTTTCTGCAACCCCGACTCTCTTTCTGCAACCCCGACCCTCTTTCTGCAACCCCGACCCTCTTTCTGCAACCCCGACCCTCTTTCTGCAACCCCGACCCTCTTTCTGCAACCCCGACCCTCTTTCTGCAACCCCGACCCTCTTTCTGCAACCCCGACCCTCTTTCTGCAACCCCGACCCTCTTTCTGCAACCCCGACTCTCTTTGTGCAACCCCGACTCTCTTTCTGCAACCCCGACTCTCTTTCTGCAACCCCGACTCTCTTTCTGCAACCCCGACTCTCTTTCTGCAACCCCGACTCTCTTTCTGCAACCCCGACTCTCTTTCTGCAACCCCGACTCTTTCTGCAACCCCGACTCTTTCTGCAACCCCGACTCTCTTTCTGCAACCCCGACTCTCTTTCTGCAACCCCGACTCTCTTTCTGCAACCCCGACTCTCTTTCTGAAACCCCGACTCTTTCTGAAACCCCGACTCTCTTTCTGAAACCCCGACTCTCTTTCTGAAACCCCGACTCTCTTTCTGTAACCCCGACTCTCTTTCTGAAACCCCGACTCTTTCTGAAACCCCGACTCTCTTTCTGAAACCCCGACTCTCTTTCTGAAACCCCGACTCTCTTTCTGTAACCCCGACTCTCTTTCTGTAACCCCGACTCTCTTTCTGCAACCCCGACTCTCTTTTTGCAACCCCGACTCTCTTTCTGCAACCACGACACTCTTTCTGCAACCCCGACTCTCTTTCTGCAACCCCGACTCTCTTTCTGCAACCCCGACTCTCTTTCTGTAACCCCGACTCTCTTTCTGCAACCCCGACTCTCCTTCTGCAACCACGACACTCTTTCTGCAACCCCGGCTCTCTTTCTGCAACCCCGACTCTCTTTCTGCAACCCCGACTCTCTTTCTGCAACCCCGACTCTTTCTGCAATCCCGACTCTCTTTCTGCAACCCCGACTCTCTTTCTGCAACCCCGACTCTCTTTCTGAAACCCCGACTCTCTTTCTGTAACCCCGACTCTCTTTCTGCAACCCCGACTCTCCTTCTGCAACCCCGACTCTCCTTCTGCAACCACGACACTCCTTCTGCAACCCCGGCTCTCTTTCTGCAACCCCGACTCTCTTTCTGCAACCCCGACTCTCTTTCTGCAACCCCGACTCTCTTTCTGCAACCCCGACTCTCTTTCTGCAACCCCGACTCTCTTTCTGCAACCCCGACTCTCTTTCTGCAACCCCGACTCTCTTTCTGCAACCCCGACCCTCTTTCTGCAACCCCGACCCTCTTTCTGCAACCCCGACCCTCTTTCTGCAACCCCGACCCTCTTTCTGCAACCCCGACCCTCTTTCTGCAACCCCGACCCTCTTTCTGCAACCCCGACCCTCTTTCTGCAACCCCGACCCTCTTTGTGCAACCCCGACTCTCTTTGTGCAACCCCGACTCTCTTTCTGCAACCCCGACTCTCTTTCTGCAACCCCGACTCTCTTTCTGCAACCCCGACTCTCTTTCTGCAACCCCGACTCTCTTTCTGCAACCCCGACTCTTTCTGCAACCCCGACTCTCTTTCTGCAACCCCGACTCTCTTTCTGCAACCCCGACTCTCTTTCTGCAACCCCGACTCTCTTTCTGAAACCCCGACTCTTTCTGAAACCCCGACTCTCTTTCTGAAACCCCGACTCTCTTTCTGAAACCCCGACTCTCTTTCTGTAACCCCGACTCTCTTTCTGAAACCCCGACTCTTTCTGAAACCCCGACTCTCTTTCTGAAACCCCGACTCTCTTTCTGAAACCCCGACTCTCTTTCTGTAACCCCGACTCTCTTTCTGTAACCCCGACTCTCTTTCTGCAACCCCGACTCTCTTTTTGCAACCCCGACTCTCTTTCTGCAACCACGACACTCTTTCTGCAACCCCGACTCTCTTTCTGCAACCCCGACTCTCTTTCTGCAACCCCGACTCTCTTTCTGTAACCCCGACTCTCTTTCTGCAACCCCGACTCTCCTTCTGCAACCACGACACTCTTTCTGCAACCCCGGCTCTCTTTCTGCAACCCCGACTCTCTTTCTGCAACCCCGACTCTCTTTCTGCAACCCCGACTCTTTCTGCAACCCCGACTCTCTTTCTGCAACCCCGACTCTCTTTCTGAAACCCCGACTCTCTTTCTGTAACCCCGACTCTCTTTCTGCAACCCCGACTCTCCTTCTGCAACCCCGACTCTCCTTCTGCAACCACGACACTCCTTCTGCAACCCCGGCTCTCTTTCTGCAACCCCGACTCTCTTTCTGCAACCCCGACTCTCTTTCTGCAACCCCGACTCTTTCTGCAACCCCGACTCTCTTTCTGCAACCCCGACTCTCTTTCTGCAACCCCGACTCTCTTTCTGCAACCCCGACTCTCTTTCTGCAACCCCGACTCTCTTTCTGCAACCCCGACTCTCTTTCTGCAACCACGACTCTCTTTCTGCAACCACGACTCTCTTTCTGCAACCACGACTCTCTTTCTGCAACCCGACTCTCTTTCTGCAACCCCGACTCTCTTTCTGCAACCCCGACTCTCTTTCTGCAACCCCGACTCTCTTTCTGCAACCCCGACTCTCTTTCTGCAACCCCGACTCTCTTTCTGCAACCCCGACTCTCTTTCTGCAATCCCGACTCTCTTTCTGCTCCGCTGCCTATTTCTGCGCCTCTGTCTCTAGTCCAGGAGCCAGAATCTGCTCAAAATGGTTTCGTGCAACACCCACTACACAGTTGGTTTGTCACTTCCAGGTGATTGGGGAACATCTATAGAACAAATCCAGCCCTGATGTACAGTTGAATTGTGGCAGCAACAATAAATGGCAGCCACTTTTCTATGAGGGGGGGGGGGGGGGGGTGGTGTCCGAGGCGTAAATCTGAGATTTTGACGGGTTTCATTTATTTATTTTTTCTCTTAGCCCCTACAGGCAAGATACATCCAATTTTGTTGTGAAAGTTTCATTCATGAGTATGAGACATCTATATGTGTATGTAATAAAATAGTTTTATATTTCGCATGTCATAGCTGTTCATACAATTATGCAAAAATAATATCGCCTAATTCGAGGAATTCCCGAAATTTCCAAATATTTTGCTATCAAAACATTTTACACAGTTGTCTATGTGTTGCAATAGTATTTATGTGATGAAATATCATATTATTGTTGTAACATGAAACTGCACTTTGTATTTTGCAGTTGTCTGAATAAGAACAAGGAACATAACAAGCTAAGCATGGCGAGCGAGAGTAGTGCAGAGGAATCTTTCCCACTTCTACCACAAAAACGCATGAAACTGATCGATTGGAAAAAATGCATCATCCGCCAAACAAGCACAGCTTCAGATTTAAGGAAAGCAGGTGATGGAGGAATTGCAAAGTTTGTATCAGCTGCAAAATACAGACGTGATGAAACCTCCCAACGTCTCGAGACTTCTATTGAAACGTTGCACACTATGGAAACTGGTTGGCATCGTGCATGTTACCAGTCGTACACAAGCTCACACAATCTTAAGTATGTCCATGGAAAGCCAGCAGAGGATTGCTGTTTGAAGGACGTTGACGAAAGTACACCCCGGCTGAGAAGTTCAGCACCTGCTGTGGACTGGTCGTTGTGTCTCTTCTGTCAACGCAAGTACCATGGAAAGAGCAAGGTACTGTGCAATATTACAATGTTTGATGCGTGTACCACAATACAGCAATCAGCTTATGTAAAGGGAGACGACGACATGCTTACCAAGATAGGTGGCATTGACCCGATAGCTGCTGAGGCTAAATACCACAACCCATGTAAAGCTCAGTATCCAAGCAAAGCGAACCTCAAGTGCCATGCATACAAGGAAGAGAAGCGCACAGAAGATGTCTATTCAGATGCCTTTACTAAGCTCATGTCCTCGGTTGAAGTAGGCATCCAGCGAGGAAAGGCTGATGAGCTCACCAGCCTTCTTGCAAAGTACAAGACCATTCTGACAGGTATGGATGTTAAAACAGCAGATAGCTATACCAGCCAGAGACTCAAGCTAAGGCTCCAGAATCACTTCAAGGACAGTGCGGTTTTTCATCAACAGCAGGATCGAAGCAAATCCCAATTGGTGTACTCCAGCAAGATCTCACTATGTGAAGTTATCAACGCCGCTCATTTGAAAGAGAGACAAACTGCAACTACTGATACAGCAAAGGTTACCCATGACGATGCAGACGCTGGGCCGATGAGCTCCATTTACCATGCAAAGCACTCCCATCGTTGCATGCACTAACAGGAAGTGACACGACGAGTGCCTTCAGTGGAATTGGTAAGAAGACAGCTTTGAGGAAACTTCAGGACGGTAAAGACCACCAACAGAAAGTGTCACAACTGGGAGATATTATCTCACCGACAGAGGATACTGTCCGTGCTTGTGAACGGTTCATATGTTCCCTGGACACAACAGCTCAGGCAGCAGGTGACACGGCGGACGAAATCAGATATTGGATGTTCTGCCAGAAAAGGCAGAAGAGTGAATGCCGACCACCAACATCTGACAGTATTAGGCAACACATTTATCGAGCTAACTATCAGTCATTCATCTGGAAGAAGTCATTGCTCCCCAACCAAGCACTACCAAAGCCAGATGGTAATGGATGGAACATCGAAGATGGAGCTCTCCAGCCCACCCTCATGACCAAAGACCCTGCTCCAGTTGGACTAGTTGAGCTGACCGCGTGCAAGTGTAAAGTGTCTGCATGTCAACGCAGCCACGTATGTGCCTGCAAGAACAATAACATGCCATGCACAGAAGCCTGCACTTGCATGGGGGGTGAACAATGCAAAAACCCAAACAAAGAACCGACCACAAGCGACTCAGAAGATGATGATGAGGAAGATTAATGATGACATTTTCGTGATTTTATACCACTTAGAGGATGATTCAGAAGCAAAATATGTGTGTTTATTTTAATAATACAACAAATAACAGTTATATGTTAACATTGTAATGTTCAGTGAATGACTATGGTTATGATACGCAGCCAGATTTGACCTGGTGAGATATTTTTGCTGAGATTACTTGTGGACTTTTGGTCATAACAGGAGTGGGGTTGATGATTTAAAGGGAAATGAAATCTATATTTTTCTGACTTTACTTAAGGATTGTCCAATTTTGTTTCTTGAAAAGATCATAAAGATATATCATATTACAACCATAACTGCATTTGAACAACAAAAAGATGATATTGCATAATTACAGTCGAAAAGCAAAAACTACATATTTCAGCGATTTCGTGTGTTTCTGGGTATAATACAAGGTATAATAATAATTAAAAAATTAATCATACTTGAACAGCATAACGAAAATCCCCTCATACTTCCCACTATCCTTTTAATTATAATGTTGAAGAATCCCTATTGGAAGAGCTGAAAAAACAAAAATACCCCCCAAAAATCGTCAATTTCGAGCTTTACGCTACCCCTTAATAGAAAAGTGGCTGCCATTTATTGTTGCTGCCACAATTGAACTGTACATCAGGGCTGGATTTGTTCTACAGATGTATCCCAAGCACCCTGAAATGACAAACCAACTGTGTAGTGGGTGTTGCACGAAACTCATTTTCTAGGCCTCTCTTGAAAACTGGCTCCTGGACTATGAAGGAAAAACTGAAATGGAAGGCATAATGATTGTGAATGCCGTATAACGCTTCCGCAGATGGCTTGGGCCGATCCGACCAGGAACATGGTGGCCGAGGCCAGATGTTCAGCCAATCGGTGTAAGGTAGTCTTTCGATGGTCCGGCCACCCATTTACTAATACGAACATACGTACATACATACACACATACATACATACATAGTCCATCCAAACATCCAATCAAAAACCACTGTTCGGTTATTTAGTTAGTATACCACCTATGACCTTTTGGAATGTACCCTTTAGACCTTTAGAACCCTTACACACCACCACAGACCTTTGGACCCCTTATGACCACATAAATCCCCTGTAGACCCCTTACACCTGTATACCTTTTAGACCCTATAAACTCTTTATATCCTTCAGACACTTAGACCTTTTATGAACTTTTGAACTCCAATAGACCATTTAATCCCTTTGACCTTTCAACCATTTAGACCCATTTGACCTTTTTGGTCCTTTCAATACCTTTTTAAAAGTTATTTTAAGACCTATTTAACACTTTCAACTCCTTTAGACCCTTTACACCCCTTTTGGATCTAAAAGGTTTTAAGGGTCCTTTCACTGGACAAAACTAATGGAACATTTTTCATCAATTCAGTACCCGCTCATCCGACATAGTTGTTCACGACACTAATACAAACGTGTTTTCAGGTCTTTGAGCTCCCACATGCCCCCTAATCTTCCATCAAATCAAAATGAAATCTAAATGATCAGAAAATGCACCACAACTATGACCGCCCTCCATTGGGAGACAAGCAAGCGCCTGTTGCATATGGGAATATTCATTGTTTTTTGAGACACTGCCATAGCGATGCACTGCAAATTACCTACTTAGAAACGGTTAACATGCTTAATTTTCTACCAATGGCATATATTCCTCAGTGCATCGGTCCCCATTTTTTTACCTCAGCTACAGATTACTTTCATTCCATGGAAACTGTGGTTCTGTTAGAAATGCTAATTGTAATGCTATTGAGAATGATACTTCATTCAATGTATTGTTTGTCTTGACGTACCATGGTCTTTTCCTGCAATGCTGAGTCACACAAAACTAATCATGACATTCCAAATCTTCTCTATCTCTTTGCTACTGCCATCCTTACTAAAGGGTACCTCACACCAAAGAAATGTTTTTTACGGACGTCCATGGACGTCCATTCTACGGCAGCGTTGCGATTTTTTGAGCAAAATCGTGAACACTCGGGAGAGGATTTTTTGGTTACGTTGGTACAACGGGTTCTTACGACTTCTTACGGCTGCGTAACGGGGATGTGACAGTAGCGTCACGGTTCACCACCCGATTCCCTACGGACCCTCGCGATTGCGTACCGGTTGCGTGCCGGTTTCTTCCGGAACCTTACGGAGGAAATACGGTGGCGTTGAGGATATCCCCGATTCACAGCGGTTTATTACGGTTTAATATACAACAACCAATAAAACATAATTTCTGGTACAGTAGTATGGTACAGAAGTAGCGCACTAACATTTTAGCTTAGTCTAGGTTTAATTCTTGGTACGAATATAAACTGTCGGATTGGTGCTTCGTAAGCAGGAGATTTCATTACAAAGTGAGCTGTCCTTCGGATGGGCATTAACCAGAGTGCCACACCTGCTAGCATTAGTTGGTGTACGTAAAATATCCCATGGTGTTGCTTTTTCAAAGAGTAGGTGATTTACCACCAGCAAACCAAACACATTCCAAACGACTGCCACCTAAATTTGAATGCCAAGGCCTAGCCACCCAGTTCGTGAAAGAGTGAGGTCAAAAACTTTCCACGGTTGACTCCAGAAGTTGGGGGGGAGGTGGCGGAGGGGGGGGGGGGGAGAATAATTAGGATGGTTGAAGAAGTTTGTACATCTATTGTTTCCAAATATCGTGATTTTCACCTGCGAAGTGTCACAGGTATACAAGAGCTCCGCATGTTTGTTGTTGCCATTCTTCTTGGGGTCGATTTTTGAAATGTGCACCCATTGGTCGGACACCTGCCAGACCCACCCACATTTGCCTCTTAACTCCACCCACCACAGCACCAACGAAATAATATGGCTGCCATCTTGGATTTCTAGTGGACGTAAGACATCAGGCCTGTCGGCCTCTGCTGATTAATACACCGCCTGGATTTGTTGCATCAGATTTCCATTGACTTTGTTTGGGTTGCGTGGTATTCACAAAGAGGGATCCAGAAAAATCTAATCATATGTCAAATTAAAATTATTAGTAAAGTTTAATCAAGCCTGTCAGCACGCACGGTATGTGCCTCTCTAAAACAAAAAGATAGCGTGGGCCGAAAATATCAGGCCTGTAGGCCTCTGCTGATTATGCACTGTCTGGGTTTGCTGCGTCAGATTTCCATTGGCTTTGTTCTGGTGGAGTATTACTCACGATAAGGGACCCCGAAAAGTCTAATCATATGACAAATACAAATTATTAGTACGATTTAATCAAGCCAGTCAGCACTGCATGCAACTCGCTAAAAAATGTTTCTCCTTAAAAATGTTTGCTTCAAATGTGGTTTACCTGATTCACATTACTCACCTGTGGCTTTAGTAATATTGGCCTTGTTGAGAACATGTTGCCTTGTAACTTAGTAGTTACAAAACCAAATTACTTCAAACCTGTAATATTCCATTTGTCTTACCTGAACCGTTGAAGGAGATTCAGTGCAGTCATGGTACACGTTGCAAACTACAATGGATACATTGAGCAGATGGTCCAAGCTGGGGTCTCCAAAAGGCAAGATGAGGTGCGTGGTCAGAACAACAGTGTTTATATAAAGAAGAAACTCCCGCTCATGATTATTTGCCTTTGTGATGTAGATGGCAGGAGAATCTGTGCTCTCATTGACCAATGTCCAGTTACTGCAAATGACTTGAAATGTGGTGAAACCAGCAACACCTGTGAATTAGTGAGAAGCATGATAGAAAATTTGGTCCAGCAGGCAGGATAATGAGGCAATTCAATTTCTTATATAATTTATTCATTATAAAAGATATACAAGATCATTGAGCAGAAACAACAGATCATGGAAGTAAGAGAAAGACATAAACACTGACAAATATGAGCAAAATGCTAGCAATGAGAATATGAGAACACGATCGATGTAAATACCATGATTGTAAATGTTGTGGAAATACAATAAAAATTCACACAGCCAACCCTCCTACCATACTGGTAAGAACTCCACCACCTATTCAACCCATTCCATGTCTGAAATGTTCTGGTACGCAATTTCCCACCTTCTCAACTACCTCATCATACATAAACTGTACCTGCACTTGGTCAGTTCTATCCCCCAGCAATATGTATTTTGCGACTCACACAATTTGGCAGTTGGGCTTTGCAACGCATACATGCTACTCACAAAAAAATAAGAGTTTTGAGGCTTGTATTGTTTTTACAACATGTTCAAATTCTGTTTGTGGAGGAGAAGCACATTGATCTGCATACTTAATAAACAAACATGACGTCAGTGGAAGGCAAACGATAAATTATGTGAAAACAACATGGTTGCCTGAAATGAGCACACAAATTGCCAACGGTGTCAGTTTACAAGTGATTCTAGACACGTTTAGTTTCAATTAAATCACAGATGGATTCACCACCATCTCTTATCTTCCCCCATTCAAAACCTTGATCTTTTCTACCCCCGCTAATTTCACCCCAAATCCACTTTTTTGAAATACCAACTTCTTTCCTGGAAGTCCTTGGTGTCCTTGTGTTTATACTTCTCCCACCCCCCCCCCCCCCTTCCCACGCCGCCTCCCCCCGAGCCCTCTCCCTCCCACATATTCCCGATGTCCCTGCTCTCAAATGTTGTGTTTATGTGCTTCCCCTTCTCTCCCCATCTTGTCTACCGCTCCCCTTTTTATATACTTTGTTTGTTTGTCTGTTTGATTTGTTTGTGTGATAAATGTTAGCTCTTTCACAAGTCTCGATTATGTATCCAAAAAAAATAAAAAATGGATTTAAGTGATTGTGCAGGCCATCTGGTCCACTTGAGTGATGTTGTGGTCTTGACATTCAGTGGTCACATGTGCAAATTGTGCATGGGCATTCCCGCCATAAATATGAAGTTGGAAGCTTGCTGTTGAGCCAGACATTGAGCTATTAGGTGTAATTGCAGTACCTTCAGAAAGTATTCACAGCCCTTGACCTTTTTCACATTTTGTTGTGTTACAGCCTGAATTTAAAATAGCTTTAATTGAGATATTTTGTGACATCTTCACATAATACCTCATAATGTCAAAGTGGAATTTACTTTTTAGAAACCTATACAAAACTAGATGGTATTCATAGAATACTTACCCTATGCAGTCAACTGGTGCGAGCCAACTCTTGTGTTTTTTTTTACTTTTTTTTCTTTGATCCAATATGGCTGCCAGACCACATGAGCGATGACATCATAAATTTATATTCTCTCATATAATTGTTGCAAAGATCACTCTCAATACATTTCATACTGCTCAGACTAAGCGTTGTCCCTGTCAAATTATGACGTCATAATTACGCAGATGGCTTGACATACGCAGACAACACCTATTCCCCATATAGAGTTCTTTACAATGAGCCACGTTTCAATTTTTAACATTGAGCGGTTTTGGAGATATAGAGCTACAACCTTTTTTGATTTTTCCAAGATGGCGCTTGTACAACATGACCTATGACGTCATAATTATACTTAAAATATTCTACAGGAGGAGGTGCTCCTATGGTGAAAATTCCGTGTCCATCCGACCAACAGTTGCTGAGAAAAAAAAATCATAATGGTCGGATGAGTGTTGTACTTGTCGAATTATTACATCATAATTAACCCTTTGAGTACGGATGACGTCCAGTGCCGCAACCCGCGAAAAAGTTTTGTGTATGGATGACGTTACTACACGCCATCGACTATACTTATAAATAGATCGTCAGTACGTGGTTGAGTACGTGGTTGTACGTCTTAACCCTTAGAGTACGTGGTTGCATTCCCGTACCAAAATGCCAAATTAATCCCGTAACCGGGGTATTTTTATTTAAAAAAAATCCCGTACTCAAAGAGTTAAGGTACTGACGACATCATCATTAACATATCTTATTCTCCGAGGGGAGTACTTGACAATGAGCCATGTTTCAATTTTTTCCATGGAGCGGTTTCGGAGATGTAGAGGTGCAATTTTTTTCGATTTTTCCAAGATGGCGCCTGTACCACATGACCTATGATGTCATAATTATCATAAAACAAGACCGAACGTCTAAGCGGCATAGCCGTCCGTGCTTGTACAATATTATAAAACACAAACACACATGATTAGCTTTTTAAACAGTCGCTAATGCTGTCCATAACATTAAACAAATATATTTGGAGGAATCCAGACATCCGTGAGGTACGTTTTACTTACAGAACTGAGGGAAGATCTACTGTAATCCAGATTATACCCCACAAGGGTTGGGTACGTTCCGTTTTGTAGGAAGAAACGTAACGCCGATGCTTTTGATATTTGATGGTCATTTTAACAATCGGTTTGTTTGTGTTTCACACTGAATGAAAAGCGTAAAGGTAGAGCATAGCGATTATGATATACGACAGCTTCGATGATATGTTCGGCATGAACAGCATATAAATCAAAATGGCGGTGTGTGGAGAGTCAGCTGCCGTACCGCCGTAATGACATCAGATGTAATCACATCACCCTGTCATGTGACTAGATCCTCAGCTCTGATTGGTATACGTTTGAGGGGACATGCATGCATACATACATACATACATACATACATACATACATACATACATACATACATACATACAAACAGACAAACACTGTTCTAGACGGCTTTGCCCCAATGGGCTATGCCGTAAAAAAATTCTACAGGAGGAGCCGCTCATATTCTGAAAATTTAGTGTCAATCGGATGAGCAGTTGCATGGGAATTTTTTTTCATACTGATCAGTGACCTTCGTCGCTGCGTGTCAGCGACATTTTGTCAGCGTGGAGACCTTCGGATACCAACGAAGGTTTTGCCTCGCGTCATCTTCACACCAACATCCTACCATCTGTCGGGGATGTGTGTGTGCGACCGCTTCGTCTCCAATTACGTTGCGGTTTGCTGAGTGAGCGGTGAAGGTGCTCCTCTGGAGGGCGCCTTGGTACAGTTTCGGCGGGGCGATCGCCATTGTCAACTGTACGCGATTCGGGTCTCGACTGGAGAGAGAGATTCGGGCTTCGACTGGATATCGTTCTAGGGATCGCTGGAGCGAATCACCTTCGCCTTGGAAAAGGTTACAGAGACATTGAGGAGTGTCCTTTTCACTCGCTGGGAGTGCAGTGAGTTATATGACTTTAGTGATGGTACCATCCTAAGCGATAAGGTACATAGAGTGCACTATTAATTGCCATTTGTTGTACCGTTATTCTTGTGTGAATGAATGAATGAATGAATGAATGAATGATCGTTTTAAGGCCATTTTCCCCGCTGGAGCGGGGGTTAGCCTTGAGGGTCCCATGACAATCATGGTTCCCTGTTTTGAGGCAATATTTTTATGGCCGGATGCCCTTCCTGACGCCAACCCTTGGTCGCCTCTTACGATGCGCAGGCATACGGTGTACCTATTCTAAACCGGGGTACACACCGGGATTCTTGTGTGTGATTGTTAATACAATATCTGTCCATTTATAATCATTGGTATGGTTTCACTATTGATTTCTAACACAGAGAATAACATATTTTTCTGCCGGGGCTCCTCTCGGGGTTCGGAGGTTTACCGAGACCAGGGGTTCGGTGAGGAACCCGTAACAATTGCAATGTGTTAATAGAGTTTCATTTCTTAATTTAAAATAAATATTTGTTTTTTATGGTAAAGCCTTGAAGTCTGAAGTGTTCATTTGCCTTTTCAATTGATTTTCTTGATGTTTTGTTCTAAAAATTTCTCGCAAGACCCTTTGTCACAAATAATTTGGTTTACTTCACTCGCATTAATTCATTTCACAAAGAAATTGTTCAAATGAGAAATATTGTTCCATTAAATACTCCAAAAGTCTAAATTGAATTAAGTTGTGGTTCTTATTGACATTTCTTTGGTTTCAAAAAATTGCTATGATCCCCACTGGGCCATGACATGTCAGGTCGAAAGCCAGTTGGACCACATAGCGAAAAAAGTTGGGAAACACTGCTCTAGGCCATCTAATGAGGGCAATTTTGTTCTGATCAGACAAACCTTCGTTGAGTTTGGGTGAAAATGTTAAAATGGCTATAATTGGGTGATGATCTTAAAATTAGGTCAAGGTCAAAGATTAGGTCAACCCATCATTTTTTAAATTCCCATTATTGATGCAAAGTTTCATTCCGAAAAACAAGTCGGAAGTTGATACAGTTCAGAAATTGGGAGTGCAGGAAGAAAAAACAAAATCTAAATGGTGCTTCAGTACTCCTCAGGGTTGAGAAACTCTGTGGCACCATTAAAAATTGGGGGAGCTAATTGTCGAAACAAACCCGACAACAGCAATAAGCCTTCCCTTATGCTATAGGGGGAGGCTTAATGACACATGTCACAAACTTACAACTGACTGAACAATTTCTCACCTTCACTCGGACTCCATTTACATGTACCTCCAAAAGGTACAATGTTGGTTTTAAAATGAAGAACACTTGATGCTAATGGACGCAGAGAAGATCCAACTGTCACATGTGTTTCATAAGTTTCGCTTGGTTTCAGAAGACCAGGGAGAATAACCAGGCCTTGAGTGTTGATGCCTGCATGTAAAGGGAAAGTAGTGTTGGTTAGCTTTGGAAGAAATACCATGCACTTGTTCTAATTCTTATCACAATATTGATGAGTTCCTCAGCTGCCCTAATATGACACATTATATCACCAAAGTGATTGTGACAGCAAACACATTTGCTTGGTTATTAATTTACAGTATTTTACTTGCCTACAAATAGGGTGTAAAGTCTGCCTTGAGTGAAATGTACAACCAAAACAATGTTGAACTTGTCAATTGTGATTGTTGCCATGGTGACTAGCCAAGTAAGTGCAAGATTTCAATGCGTGCAATGAAGAATAACACTGGACAACAAAGATTTTGCTTCTGGGGGCGGAGAAACATATGTTCTAGACTAAATCGAGTATGCTGATTCTGAATCTGAAGTCAGAATTTTCTCAACCACCACCCGTTCTGTAACCGACCCCAGGAAACTAACCGACCTGGAATCAACCACCACCCACCCGTTCAACTCCCAAGAGCACTGATTAAACATAGGGGCAATACCCCCAGTGCTCACCTCGTAGAATAAACAATATACTGCACTGATTAAAAGTATTTTAAACAAATTTCAATGGTTGCTAGAAGACAGGGCAGCATGTAGAATCATACGAACATAATCATAAGACTTTAAACAAACAAACAAAAACATACCTATTGGGGGGGGGGGGCAACCCCTTCCCCCACCACCTCCCATCCAATATAACTCTCAGACCCAAATCTTATAATAATAGAGCAAACGTATATGGAAGGTTATGTTTTTTGTTTGTTTGTTTATATGCGACCAAAACGTCTTCTTCTTCTACAAAAAAAAAATTCACACCCAAAACACAGTTCGTGAACTCTTAATTACGTTTAGACTGCTGAGAACCCTCAGCAGCCCAAACGTAATTAAGAGACTAAGCGTAATTAGACTGTTGAGGATCCAAAAGACCGTGAATACGCAAAACACCCAGAAGACCCAAAAGACCCCGAAGACCCACAAAGACGCTGAAGACCCAAAACACCCCAAAGACACAAAACACCCCAAAGACCCAAAACACCCCGAAGACCCAAAACACCCCGAAGACCCAAAACACCCCGAAGACCCAAAACACCCTGAAGACCCAAAACACCCTAAAGACCCAAAACATTACAAAGACCCAAAAGACCCAAAACACCCCAAAGAGCCAAAACACCCCGAAGACCCAAAACACCCCGAAGACCCAAAACACCCCGAAGACCCAAAACATCCCAAATACCCGAAAAGGTCCCGGCGATGACGGGCACCAAAAAGGAGTACCGTATTCAGTTTTCACTCCGTTAGTTTGTTTTCTTTTTCTTTCCTATTAGTTTGTCCGGGAGATATATCAGCCATCCTTTGAGCTCGGAAGCTGAAATTTGGTCACAATTTTGAAAAAGTCCTTTGGCAAAAACAATATTTTTAAAATTTTCATGAATCAATCAATTTGGTTAATGCCACCGTCAAGGTCATGTTGACCATCAGATCAGCAGGCAGCAACCTCTTCACTCTCCAGACTTGGATAAAATCACAAACTAAACAAACAAGTGGAACATATCTTTCAATCCTAACAAGTCTAAGACTCTCACTATGTCTCTCCGAAAAGACCGTTTGGAAAACCCTCCCATCTACTTTCTCAACAATCCACTCGAAGATGTTCTGTCACTCAAGCTTTTGGGTCTCACCACCATGGTGAGTGAATGGAGTCATTTGCCTGGCTGGCTGAGTTTTATAAGAACACTACGAAAAATTACAAGAGGCATTTACACACAGGGGATTTAACTTTACAGACCCTACCTAGATAGCACAACTCCACTCCTCTGTGTGGAGACACCTAAACACTTACCCAGACATTCGACATTACTTCGCCACATCGAGATGGCTTCTTCTTCTTCTTCACGACACTCGGAGCATGCTAATCTACACGATTCTAACTTTCCTACGAGGTATTTCATGCCTACCCCCACAAATGTAACAATATGTTTTATGTGTCAGTTTATGTTTTTGTGTTTAATGTGTTTGCTCTTACACAAGCCTCGACTCAACCAGTGTATAAAAAAGTGATTTCCACTCAACCAAATTGAAGAATTGAACCCTCGCCTACTTTCCTGACATGGAAGCCCACAAGCAAGGCCATGATACCCTGGAATCTTTCCTGGTACATCCCCCCCCCCACCCCCAACCGCCCCCCTTCTCCGAGACTTATTTGCAACCAAGATGTTGCCTCTGCTCTAGAAAAAACATGCAAGTATGATGCAGACAGTGATGGTGGTGATCTTGCCAGAGCTGCCAAAATTGTCCGTCGAGATATGTTAAAAATGAAAACGAGATTCAGTGGCTCATTTGATAACCAGTGCCAAGAGGTCGGTATAAAAATCACGTTTGTCACTGGTGGCTATGATCCTGAATGGACCAAACATGAAGTCAAAAGCATGCAACCAATCAGTGTGTCACAATCAGCTCTCATCTTCTCATAGTTGCTGATATTCAACAGTTCTGTACCCCACTGGGAGACAGCTAATGCCACAAGTGGTGTGCGGCTCAGCCAAGACCGAGAAACACCACCAGCTGTGTATATTGGAGTGATGCTCCGCACACACATTGCAAAGCCAGTCCGGGCCGGGCGTGACCTCCTCGGCCGGCCCAGACTTGCCATTGCCATTTGCAAGACCACGGGATACTCGACAAGCCACTGCATCGCATGATTATTGTGTGGCCATTGGCAACTCAGGGGTGGGACGTTATGATGTTTGTTTCTCCCCCTCCCCCCTCCTCCCCACTGCCAAATTATGGAACTCTTTACCTTCCCATGTATTTCCAAACACTTACGACCTTCTCCTTTTCAAAAAGCAGATTTTTTTATTTCCTCAAAATCTCTTACACTATTCTCTCTTTCTTCACTGTTCTATCAATGCAGATCTTTTACTTAAAGCCTGGCCTCGATGAGGACAATATAGTCCATGACTGGAGCCTTCACACAAAAAAAAAAGTGTCAACACCATTATATGGAGAATATCATCTGCCCTACTCAACTCAGAGGTGGCCTCTTCGTGACTGCTGCAGTGGACAATATTGTTACGTCGAAGAGGGGGTGGGGATGGGATCCATAGCTAGATTGTTGTAAGAATAGTATGGTCCATGTGTTTTGAGTAGGTTAGATTGCTATATATCAGGGAACCATCAAGAATAAGTGGTCTTGTTACATGTGACGCTCAGGAGGGAGAGCATGTAATTTACAGACAGAATAGCGAGAAGATTGTATGCGTAAAAACCTCGTTCGTGGGTGGGGCCATGTGAGGACTTTAGGCAACAAGGCACAACGGAAATGCTTCACGCTTCAAAAGGACTGGTTGCGATCTGTCTGGCTTGCGCACCACAATCTATTGTTGCATAGTCTGCTGTGGAGTCCTCAAGGGATAAAGACTTTTTATTATTGGGGCCACCTCGTGGGGCAGGGCAGCCCTGAGGATGGCACCTCCCACAAGCAGCGGGCAGCCAATTACGAGACCTACCACAGGTGAAGGCGGTCCCAGATTCCAGGAGGGCTGGGTCTGCATATGCAAGGAGAATGAATGGGACCGATTTGGACAAAGATCATCTCTTTATTCCTCTCTCTCTCGCTCTTTGGCCCCTGTTTTGCTTCGTCTATGCTCAGGGACGACTGCTCGCTGGAAATGTGGAAGCCACCTCACAACCCCACGCCTCCACTGCCTTCATGATTCCTGTTCCCGAACTGCACCATCTTCCTGCACATTCTCAGCTTCATGCCTGTTCAGTCCTCGCCTGTTTTCCCCATCATTGTAATGATTCAGATTTTTGTGGTGCTTTATGGCGTTAGGATTGTTCTTTGTTCATCCTTGTGGATAAGTTGTGTGGGATCCATCTGTGTTTGTTGATTTGCATGGTTTATTCCAATTTGCATGTGCCGTCCACCTTTTTTTATCCGTTTTCCATCTGTCCCATGCATGTTGCTGTCAAATTCATTTCATTCAGGGTGACCTTGGGGAGTGGTGAAGTTGTAGATTAATTACACTGAGAATGCATTAGTTGGAGACCTTTTGGGCGTTCGCAGGATGAAAGATCCCGGTGCAGACAGGCCTTGTTAAAGGAGGCTGTCTGACGCGACAATATAAACCATAATTCTAAGTCTACAATTGCAATTGGCTCATTCCATGGAACTGGAATATCCCAAATTCAACATCAAAGTGTTGATGACAGTGGGGTGCACCGAGCTGTTACCATCACTTTTGACCAGGGTCAAGCTGCTGCTAATAACATTGTGGCTCACCCACCAGAGTGATAACCTATAGTGTGCCCCCAAGAGCTGTGCTCTGTGTTGACAAGATTCACCAGTGATGAAACTAGAAGGTCCAAACAAAGTAGACTGTCAGCTCTTCCTTCAGCAGGCATTTTAAGGCCATTTCCCCTGCTAGAGCGGGGGTTAGCCTTGCGGTCCTCATGATAATCTTCTCCATTTTGCCCTATTTTCTGCATCTCTCCTTGTTAACCCCCTTGCCCGCATTTCTTCTTCCACCATCTTCAGCCAAGTCTTTCTCGGTCTTCCCCGTACTCTACTTCCTTCTACATTCATTTCCATCAATCTTCTCACCCAGTCACTTTCATCCTTCGTCAAGACATGTCCCAACCATCTCAACCTGTTCCTCTTCACTTGCATAAAGGCTATGCATAAGAAATACAGGTAGGTTTAATTTACTCGCCTGATTTGTTTCTTCAGAGCTACACAATACAGATATGCAAACACCTGATGCAAAGAGTACTAAATTATCTTGTATTCTCTGTTTTATTTTCCAGGGTGGCTGTATCATTTGGTGCAGCTGGTGCCCTCTGCACACACTCCAGGAGTACAAACTAAAACAATATGTTTTATCTGAAATTTTGCATGGGAAACATCATTTTGTTAGCAATTGTGATTACCTTTCCCATGCAAACAATTTACCAGTGAAAAGATAAGGTTTGCAATATATATATATATATGGCAATGTGTATGGCATATATGGCAATGTGTGTGTGTGTGTGTGTGTGTTCTCCCCCATAACTTCATTCTGCCATTTTGGTCGCTCACTTCAAGTATGCCTTACCTCATAACAGGTTGGTTTCTGTACAATAAAGCTTCAAATCTATGAATGTAATATAGCTGATCTTCATACCTACGAATCGCTGTTTTCCTATATGCATTGCAGTGTTTATAAACGCCAGTGTCCATGCCTTTGTTTAATTTCCGCAAAGATAAAGACTCTTCACCTGAACTGAATTTCAAGATTTTAACTCCAGAATTAACCTCAGCAACAGCTCCGACTATTAAGAAAGTGTTCATCTTACTATAATTCACCAAATGTCCGTCTGTCTGTCCGTTCCCAGGTACCGCAAAAACGGCTGAACCGATCGCAACTAAATTTTGGGTGGGTAATCCCTGGGACCCCCTAGAGTAAAAAAGGCTATATTGTTTTTCCAATTTTTTTTCCAATTTTCCAGTTTTTCAAAACACGATGGAATAATATTTACCGATATGAACAGTGATGTGGCTTTCATTGAAATTCTACAAATACTGTTTAGATTTTGATGATTTGCGTGTGATGTGATTTAACGGATGTTTATATAAATCGTTAAAAAAAAAAAAGCGTTCAATTTCTGATATTTTGCCTTTTCATTTGGGCCTCCCAATTGAAGCCCCGCCCATAGGACAGGTACCGTTGCTAGTTTGGCTAATTCGGACATTGTGGGACAGTCCAGTGATCTCAACAGTATAGTGGGAGTGTTTAAGCTGCTTGGCGAGCGCTCTATAAGCAGCTTGGTAATGGAACACCCTGCTCGATAGAACACCCCTGCTCCCTCCTCAGATTGTCTATTTTACTGTTTTACTTATTTCCTTTCTCCCCTTTTGTTACCTCTGCCACCAAAGGTGGGTGGAGGTTATGTTTTCACCCCTGTCTGTTTGTTTGTTTGTGAACAAAATATCTCAAAAAGTTGTGGACGGATTCAGACGACATTCGGCAGAGATGTAGCGAATGTCACAAGGACGAAATGATTCGATTTTGGTGAAGATCCGGATTCGGCTACTAGATTTTATTCAGTGATTCTTCACCATTGGGAGATAGGGCCAAAAACGACGATACATAGCAGGATATCTCAAAAAGGTGTGGACGGATTTCGACGAAACTTGGTGGACCAGTTGTGTGTCTGACAAGGACGATTCGATTCTATTTTGATGAAGATCTGAATATGGATTCGGATATGAGAATTATTTAATTTTTAAGTGATTCTTCACCATTGGGAGATGGGGCCAAAAACGATACATAGCAGGATATCTGAAAAAGTTATGGATGGATTTGGACAAAACGTGTTCGACAGGTTGTGTGTCTGACAAGGACGAATCCATTCAATTTTGGTGAAGATCCAGATCCAGATCGAGCTAGTATAATTTTTTAAGCGATTCTTCACCATTGAGTGATTATGGCCAACCAGGTGGAGGTATGCTCTCTACTGAGTGCCGTTCTAGTTTGATCTGCTTTCATTATGTGACCCATCACTTCCACATAAACATACACATAAAGAGAACGTTCATCAACCTCGTGCTGGAGTTCCAGCATGTTGGTTCGAGCTGTGAATTTCTGTTGAGATCACTGGAGTCTCCCTCCTCTTGCATTGTTATTCTTATTCAACTATTTGGGGTCTTAAGGGTCTTTGGGGTCCAAAGGGTGTTTGGTGTATTCGGGTTTTAAAGGGTATTAATGGTGTTATGGGTCCATGGCGTCTTTGGAGTCTTAAGGAGTCGCATCTGCCAAGCAAGTAAAAAGCAAGTAAAAAGCGTATTAGCGATCTTTGGGGTATTTAAAGGTTGAGGTGGTGCATGAAAATACCTTGAGGACAATCCCCATGTCAGACTTGGTCTGTGTGCCAATTTTTTGTTTGTGAGCCCAACGGTCTTTGCAAAAAGTGTGAACAGACAAACAAACATTCGATGAATTATATTTATCAGATTGGTGAGGTACCCGTGGGAAACCGACGGGCACAGATGTGTATGACATTTGGACATCTTGAGTTAGATACTGCACGAAGAGTTTTACAAAATTGGTGAAAACACTCATTCCCCCCCCCCCCGCCCCCACACCCCCAATCTCAATCCTATCCTTTCCCAACAACTCACTCACTCCTCTCCAACCTTCTCTCCCTTCTCCTCTTCTCCTTATCTTCTCTCCTTCTCTCCCTCTCACTCCTCTCCCCTCTACTTCAACCCTCACTCTTCTCCACCCCTCACTCTCCTCTCCACCCCTCATTCTCCTCTCATTCCCTGCTCACTCCTCTCCTCTCCCCACCCTCCTCTCCAATGCTCATTCGTCTCTCCCCTACCTCTTCACTCCACTCTGCCCTCACTCTTCACTCCCCCTCACTCCTCAGTCAATCCTCTCCCACCCTTACTTCTCTCCACCCATCACTCTTCTCCCTCCCCCCCTTCACTCCTCCTCTTCTTCCCTCCTTCCTCACCCCTCCTCTTCTCTGCCGCCCTCACACCCCTCACGCTTCTCCAACCCACACTCCTCTCTACGTCTCCTTATTCTTCCCAACCTCACTCCTCCTCTCCTTCCCCCTCACTCGTCTCCACCTCTCACTCCTCCCCGCCCCATTACCATTCCCTCTCTCCCTCATCACCCCTCCCCGTCACTATTCCCTCCCTCCCTCATCACCCCTCCCCTCTCCCTCCTCTTGCATATAAATGCATATGTATGTTTTTTTAATGTTAGACGCAGAAAAACAATTGGTAACAAATACTTTCAAACCAAAAAATACCTGTCTCCGTGAACTGGTTTAAGGTTGATAGGGACGTTTTCCTTTCCTTTAGCTCCCAAGAATAACTCATTTCTTCACTTAAGCAATTCCAGCAATCAACCATGAGGATCATTGTAGAACCTGAACTTGCATAATTGCCACAATTATCCAGACAACTGAAATGATAAAAAGTCATTTGATTAGAAAAAGCATCAACCCTTCATCAGAGCAAACGAAGGACCTCGGAGGTCTTTTTCTCCGAAGAAAGGTAAAGGTTAAGGCCTGAAACACCAGCTTCTCCTTGTTTCCAACAACAGTTAGCATATCTCCATAAACGTCTTGTTGATTTCAGGTATTAGTCAGGTTCACTATGTCAATAAATTATATTTCGTTCAAAATCATGGTAGATTAGCAAACCTATACATTTTTGGAAAGGTTATAGCATAAGGAAACTAAAAATCAATGTTTACATTTGGAGAGATACCTGTATGGCGGCCATTTTGGATTTTCAAAATGGCCACTGTAAAATACATATTTTGTTCTATTTCTGCCTCTAATTACCCTAAAAACTTTTAAAATATACTAAACCTATATTTTCAGGGACAAGGAATCCAATGAAAGTATCAAATTAGTGCTATGGGGAATGGTAAGACACGAATCAAAGGTTTTGAATTGCAAAATACTGTCTTTATATTCGCGATAAGTTGCATAATCAAATACATGTTATCATTTTGTACAGGCAGTTAATAATGTTACCGACGTGGCTTAGATGTTAGTTTACCGAGCGGTTTTGGTATGACCACGTCTGCACAAGTTACCGATTATACTCGACGTTGACGAAGCCGCGCCACGCTGGCTCAATAAGAAAAAGAAGACACCCGGCTGGGTTATAAAATGACGACACCAGGGATACGGTTCTCAAGACCTCCGGAGGAGATTATATTCGTTACGGAAAAGGTTAGATTACAGGGGCTAGAGGTACAACATAGAAAGACAAGCACTTAGACACAATCTTATATTATTCCCCAACAGACGACAGGCAAACGGGACAACGGCTGACTCACACGGGGGTTGATGGAAAGGACAGGCGGGTAGCGATGGCTGCAGGTGCACCTCTGCTCAAAGGTTAGAATCGACCCGGTCCGGTCCAGAGATGCGGGGAGGTCTCGTCGCAGCGCTCAGAGGTGACGTTCTTTCTCAGGCGGGTTCTCTTCCTCTCAGCGGTCGTAGGCAAGGCAACGTTCTTTCTCCAGCTGGGGGCGCATCTGACGTCACGTCCGCTACGTGGCCGCGTATATCCGGCGGGGAGTGACACGCCCTCGGCTCGTTAGCTCCGCCTCGTGGAATCGGCACGTTGCTTCTCATTGGGTGCGTGCGGGGGGGTTTACCAGGCTCCGCCCTTGACGAGGAGCTGACAAGGAGCCCCTTCGTGGTAACCCCGTGGAGCGCATGGTCTGGAGCGCATCGTCTGGAGCGCATTGTCGATGGCGGCGAACCGAGCCGGTGGGAGGACGCACACTCCCCCCCGCGCAGCGCCGTGCCCCTCTGTTGTTGTAGACGGGGAAGAAGATGGGAGGAGGTATGGGAAAGGTCCTAAACTCACTACTGATGCCATATAATCACATTCTGGTGCAACGAAGAGTCATAATTAATGGAAACGAGGCCTTAACTGACATAGATTAAGAATAACTAGGAAGATGTCCGAAAGTGGTCTACGTGTGGTGCGGTGGACCTGGGCACGACATTTAATGGGGGAATAAGGGGAAGGTCGGCTCTACTGAGTGTTATTTACATGCAATGGGACTAGGGAATGGGGGATTGGGGAAAGTTGGGGAGTATTGGAGAAATAGGGGAATATTTACAAGCGGATATGGAGGCCAAATTCCATATTCGCAACATTGCACCCTTCTCTACCCTCGGGGCGTCCCGACCCGATAAATTTTTACCTACTTTAGTGTGGCACACAATGTAGTTCCCTCTACTATTAACTCTACCCTGAGTGCGACAGTTTTACAGATATTCACGAATGAGTAAATATGTCCCCCTGCGACGTTGCACCCTTCTCCTCACAGAAACACACCCACAGGATAACCGAATCCGGAAAGAATTCTCAAACTACACATACAGCCGGTAGGGAGCATTATTTACAAGATTACGCTGATATCTACACTACGATCCAGGACCTGTTTTTGGAGGAACACATGCAGATGTTATGCATAGAGAGAGCGCGCTTGCCAGCATCGATACACCAACCCACGAGTGCTCTGTGGCCGACGGCCTTTAATAACGTGCAGAGCACCCCTTCCAAGCATCAAGCACCACCCCATCACACAGTGAGCACCATCCGGTGCAGTCACCATTGTTCATTGCAATAAAAATAAATTCGACAACCCCTAACCCTGCAGGTGTCTCTTGCTCTTCTTGTGGTGCACTTGGTGTTAACTAAAAGTGGTTCACCTGTATGGCATAGGTGCCACGTTGACCCATAGGTCCATCCCCGGGTGGTGCTTGGCCGCAAACGAACTGCGGTCCATTGTGGGTGGCCACAAACATTGCGGTCCATATGGTGTATCGATCCCGGCAGCAAACAGCGAAAGTGCAGGCCCACAACTGCGCAGCCAGCACCTCTCTCTCCTCTCTCTCTACCCCAAAGCCAGATCCTCGGAGGTGGGAGACAAAAGAAGCAGACAAGTGAGTAAGGTGGTAAGGGCGCAAAAGTGCACGCAATGTAAGGTGATGCACACTGGGGGCACATGGGAACCAGGTGAGACAGGTACGTTCCTATCGTACGCCCCCCCCCCCACCAGGTAACCTACATGGCCCCTCCCTTACCCCTTACTGTATCCACACAACACAACACTACCCATAAACATCTACTTTACAAATCAACAAACATCCCTACTGTCTTCCCCGTTCCTCCCATAAACCAAATTCGTCTTCTCTCCCTCCTAACCAATCAAATTTGCCATTTTCAACTCTCATCAAAATTTGCCATCTCCAACTGCACATCAAAATTTGCCATTACCAATTCATCATCAGTCCCTCCTAGGGAGGGAGAGATGGAATCACCCCAATGTCTCATCCACGTCGTGATGCGTCTCACAAATCCACACAGCAATCTCATTTCCTGCAACAAACAAAGAAAACACAGGTGTGGAGTCATCATCATCACCACAGGTAAGTGGCTGCGTATGGTGCGACAGGTTCATCAATCCTAACTATTTCCTAAATGACTTTACAACTTTACACTACCCGGGGTCTTTCTCCGGCCAAACCATTGGCCCTCTTACACTATTGGTTCTAAAAACCAATTCCCATTGGCCAACTGTGGTGCTTTTCAATTTGGGGTCTCACTCCCCCGATTCATCTCCCGGTGCCCTCGCACAATTTCTGGGCTGTGGCGTGTACCTCTCCCAGTGGGTCTACCCACCTGCACACCTCCACCACTGCAGTTGCCTCCGAGCTTACCTGCTCCTTACCCTAACCTAACTACCTGGGGAAGGCCCTCTGGCCCTCTCCCCACTCGGTGCCCTCTCTGGCACGGGGCTGCCCGATCCACACCCGGGATCCTCAGGCACCCACTCACAACTACCGACTCCCAGAGCCCACCTGCGGCCTCACCTGGCCGACATCCTCACAGTGGTGGAGTGCCCAACCAACTACACACACTAACAGGCTACACGCCCAGCCATTTCCACAACACTAATGCACCCATTCACAACACCATTCTGCAACCGCACCACAGATGCCAATATCCAACCACAATTTACCTGCACCCTCTACCTAACACTTACACTACCCGCCCCGGGTACTCGTGAAAGGGGTTCACTCTTCCCCCATCCACACCTTCGCACCATGCACACCGCTCCGTACCACTCACTCCAACTCTCTCCACACACCTGTACCTGCACACCTGTGCTCTCACACCTGGTGCCACCTGCACCCTTCTCTCCCCAAGCGCATTCGCGCTGATCCACACACTCACTACTCATACACTGCTCCACACACCTGTCCAGTTGCACACCTGTGCAATCACACCTGTTCAATTCTCACAAACACGGCATCATCTCAGCTAACTACTCCCTTCTGAAACTTGCGCTTCCCAGTCGTCCCTTTAAACTATTGCGCTCCCTCGTCATTATCATCCATACTAATCTACCTGCGTCCCCACTACAGGTATCAGTCACTAACTAATCTTAGCGTCACCTAATGTCATCTTCTAGGGCCCTACACACAATATCCTAACCCACCCGGGCTAGTTTCCACTGCCATACACCCCATAAGCTATTGCTCCTTTGCCCCCACATATGGGAAGGATGGTGGTTTTGCCATCCCACCACATCGGGGGTCTCTCACTACCAATTTCGCTCGTCCAAATCCAACAATTCAAAAATTTTCCAATCACTGCCCATCATCTGCCAATCACTACTGCCAATCCTTTGCCAATCATCAAATTTTGTTTTTCTCTAATTTTGGGTCCAAAACACTAACCTCATCACCCAGTCGACTCACTAATACCTCTCGGTGCGCCAATCCCTGTCCAAAGCCCGGCTTCGTAAAGCCAAGCAATGGATGCTGGTTGTTTTGTGCCAGCGGCTGGATGCGTCCGGCATTCGGGGCAGGGACGGGGGCTTACCCGGGCCGAGATCCCACGCACCACCTCGGCGTGGAGCCATCCAATGTCCCGATCTCGACCTGCCGGCACGTCTCAACAAAACGTGGTCGCCATAACGACCCTTCCTATCGGGCTGCCCGCTCCGCCTAGTGGAGCACGGACGCGGCCGTTCAAAGCGAGGCCCAGCACGCACCGAGGGCCCGATTCGGCTAAAAGTCGACCTAACCTCTAACCCGTTTAATGTCGATGCTTCACCTGCATGCTTACACCCCGAAGCCCGTTCCTTGCTCACACATCCAGCCGTGCTCATGCTCCTCGTACCTTTCCTTACACACCCAGGCACACCCATTCCACTCACAGCCTTGGTCACACACCTGACCACCGAACACTTTGGCACACATTCGTTGGTAGCACACCTCACCAACACACCTCTACGCGCCCCCTCTTCTGTCACCTCCTCTGTGACAATCACAGGTGTGCTCTCATTCGCACACCCAACCACGTGCCTCACCACCAACTCCAGCGTGCATTCCCACTCACGCTCTACCATTCCAGGTGTGCATCCTTCCATCCCAGGTGTACATCCTCGCTCACCTGTCACAACTAACTCACGCTCCATGTCACTCTCACTACTTTCACCTCCATTCCTGACAGCGCACTCACCCTTCCTCTTGACAGCGCACTCTTTCCTCATGTACCTGTCCATCACACACCTTTCTCGCGCACACTCTCCCGTTACACCCTCTGTAACACTCACCACAGGTGTGCACTCTTCCTTACTTCTGACAGCGCACTCTTTCCCCATGCACCTGTCCGTCACACACCTTTCTCGCGCACACTCTTGCGCACACTCTCCCGTCACACCCTCTGTAACACTCACCACACCGCGCTTCCATGTGCTCCCTCGCACACACGCTACGACCGACTCATTCTCGCCAACACCCTCACTCCTTGGCACACACTTTTTCCTCACACACCCCAGAGTCGGACTTTCTCGCACACCTCCTCTTTCGCACACCAGACCTGTCACACACCTCACCAACGGCCTTTCACGAACACCCGGATCCAAACCAATCCCCAAGCTTCTTAAATCCCCTGGCGCATCATACGCACGACCATATTGGTCACCACTTACACCGGGTCCTCTTCCTCTTCGCTTCTCCTCCATCACCTGCGAATCCCTCATCCGGTTAATGAGCACATCATCACGATCCAAACACAGACTTTGGACCAATTCTTTTATCTCCTCTTTTATCTCTTTCTTATCCCCTCTCCGTCGCTTCTTAATTTCGCTCATCCCTTCTTCCACTTCTTCTAATTTGTGCTTCACCTCTTTTATTCCCCGGTACGTCTCCTCAAGCTCATCCTCTAAGGCTACCTTGACCGTTTCCATGTGCGTCCTCACCTGCCGGTCCTTCGTCTCCATAACCTCTATCACCTCGTCCAGCCTCGTTGTCAGTCCCTCACGTACCATCTGACATTCCCTCTTTGTCGCTATCAAGTCGTTTTTTATGTCGTTTTGTGTCGCTTTTAACCCTCCTAATACCGCAGTGTTCCTTTGAACCTGCTCCACTAACTCCGTTTGTCCCACCGTCAGCTGCTCCACCTCCTGCGTCAGGACCTCTATGCCCCCTTGTAACTTTACAGTCCCCTTTCTCACCTCCTTCTCCATGTGCTCCTCACAGTGCCTCACCTCCTCGCGCACTCCTCCGACCTCCTCACTCACTCCTCTTCTGATCTCCTCTCCCATCACTTGCATCTCCTGCCCAGATGCCACCCTCATCTGCTCCATTTCCTCCCTGTGAGCATCCAGTTTGGTTTCTACCCCCATTCTGACCCCCTCTATCTGCTGCTCCATTTGTTTAACTTCCCTTTCCGCTTGGTCCCTCATGTCCCTCAATTTGCCTTCCATACTGTTTTCTAACCCCTCTAACCCATTTTTCACTCCCTCTATCTGATTCTCCTGGGCAGCCATTCTATTTTCTACCCCCTCTAACCCCTTTTGCATCCCTTCCATTTGATTCTCTTGAGCGGCCATTCTGTTTTCTACCCCCGTTAACCCATGTTTCACCTCTTTTATCCCGTTGTCTAACCCCTCAAAATTATTGTCTAACTTCCCAAATTTCTTGTCTAACTTCTCAAAATTATTGTCTAACCCCTCACTGGTACCCCTCGCTTCGTCCCTCATTACCCCCATTTGCTCACTCAATCGCTCAATTTGGCTCCCCATACTCATCTGTACAGCTGCCTGTAGCTGCGCAATGAGGGCCTGTATGTCAATCGGCTGCATGTTAAAGCCCGTTGATACAGCGGGCTCGGCTACCGCGCGCTCTTGCGAGGCGCCATTTTGCGTGCCTGCTACCCTCGCTGTTTCGCTCTCCTCATGTCCCTCAATTTGGTCCTGGACCGACCCTGCTTCACTCTCCCCTACCGGACCCCAGCCGTCTTGATCCGCCATAGCGCGACTTTCAAAATTCGAGTTTCGTAACACCAATCCAAATTTTGCTGTTATAATTTCGTCGAGCGCAGTAACCGCGGGACCGCGCTCCGGATCGATTTGGTCGAGCGCCGTACGCGCTCCGGCTCGATTTTCCCTCCCAAAATTTGGGCCTAACTAATTTAGTCCCGGGTCCGAATCTCACTCCTCGACACCAATTGTTACCGACGTGGCTTAGATGTTAGTTTACCGAGCGGTTTTGGTATGACCACGTCTGCACAAGTTACCGATTATACTCGACATTGACGAAGCCGCGCCACGCTGGCTCAATAAGAAAAAGAAGACACCCGGCTGGGTTATAAAATGACGACACCAGGGATACGGTTCTCAAGACCTCCGGAGGAGATTATATTCGTTACGGAAAAGGTTAGATTACAGGGGCTAGAGGTACAACATAGAAAGACAAGCACTTAGACACAATCTTATATTATTCCCCAACAGACGACAGGCAAACGGGACAACGGCTGACTCACACGGGGGTTGATGGAAAGGACAGGCGGTAGCGATGGCTCCAGGTGCACCTCTGCTCAAAGGTTAGAATCGACCCGGTCCGGTCCAGAGATGCGGGGAGGTCTCGTCGCAGCGCTCAGAGGTGACGTTCTTTCTCAGGCGGGTTCTCTTCCTCTCAGCGGTCGTAGGCAAGGCAACGTTCTTTCTCCAGCTGGGGGCGCATCTGACGTCACGTCCGCTACGTGGCCGCGTATATCCGGCGGGGAGTGACACGCCCTCGGCTCGTTAGCTCCGCCTCGTGGAATCGGCACGTTGCTTCTCATTGGGTGCGTGCGGGGGGGTTTACCAGGCTCCGCCCTTGACGAGGAGCTGACAAGGAGCCCCTTCGTGGTAACCCCGTGGAGCGCATGGTCTGGAGCGCATCATCTGGAGCGCATTGTCGATGGCGGCGAACCGAGCCGGTGGGAGGACGCACACTCCCCCCCGCGCAGCGCCGTGCCCCTCTGTTGTTGTAGACGGGGAAGAAGATGGGAGGAGGTATGGGAAAGGTCCTAAACTCACTACTGATGCCATATAATCACATTCTGGTGCAACGAAGAGTCATAATTAATGGAAACGAGGCCTTAACTGACATAGATTAAGAATAACTAGGAAGATGTCCGAAAGTGGTCTACGTGTGGTGCGGTGGACCTGGGCACGACATTTAATGGGGGAATAAGGGGAAGGTCGGCTCTACTGAGTGTTATTTACATGCAATGGGACTAGGGAATGGGGGATTGGGGAAAGTTGGGGAGTATTGGAGAAATAGGGGAATATTTACAAGCGGATATGGAGGCCAAATTCCATATTCGCAACAATAACATCAAAATGTGTCACAATAATTCATATGACCAAACATACACAGGCAGTCAGCAAAATCATATATACACATGCAGTCAGTATAACTTCACATCTACACAGGCAGTCAATGACAAAATATACACAGGCAGTCAATGGCATCAAACATACACGATTACAGAATATGCCATTTAGAGTTCGTCATCACCGTCCTGTGTGTCGTATCCGACAATATAGTCCGCATCGTTTTCACAGTCCGTTCCACACAAGCAAAGGTCGGTCAAATTGATTGGCAAATCGAATTGGTCGAATGGTCGATCGAATCGAATTCGATGAATCGAATTCGATGAATCGAATCGAATTCGATGAATCGAATCGAATCGAATCGATCGAATTGGTCGAATGGTCGATCGAAGCGATTGGTCGAATGGTCGAATTGGTCGAATGGAATTGGTCGATTGGTCGAATCGAATTGGTCGGAATTGGCAAATGTAAACATTGATTTTCAGATTTTCCATGTGATAGCGTTTCCAAAAATGTATAGGTTTGCTAATCTACCATGATTTTGAACGAAAAAACATAGTGAACCTGACTATATTGTTCTACTCTTGGTACAGAGGCAACATGTCATCACTGATTTATTTCTCAGTTGGTATGTCATTCTCCAATAAAATACCACCAGTTTTGCAAATTTTCAATGACAATCATAGACGATGTGGGATCTATGGCTTTGACATGGAGCCAGAAAGTAAGAAGTATAATGTATAATGGTGATGTGGAGATATCAATATGGAATCTTGTGAAAAGAATAATCTTGCATTTGCCCTTTACATCATCAAAGTTAATGAGCAGCACTTTTAGATTCCAATTATTCGACTTGTAGGTACCAGCACAATCCTGCCCAAAGATTGCAACAAAGATAGTCTTGACTAGCCTGCTTCTATGTACTTGTTCAACACCCAAATACTACAACTGTGAGGTCAAGTCGAAATAATAAGGGGAGAGAATGTAAATATAGTTTACTTACCGCACACTGATGTCTGGAGGATCTCCCGTTATCACGTTAAGGATCTGAGTGTAATTGGTTTCTCTGCCATCTTTGGATCCAACGACAACAACCCTCAATATTGCACCAGCGACAAGATTATTCGATGGAAGCAAAAACATTCCATTTGCTTGTCCTATGCAATTAAATGTCTGTTGCACATCTTCACAGGTGCATGTAAAAGTCATACCTTCACTGGTCTCACCAAGATCTGGGTCATAGGACAGGCTACCTGCATCAACCACCGCATCTGCAACATTCCCAATAATTCTTTCAAGACCCCCTTTGATGATGACCACCAATGGAGATGGTGATACATGGACAGTTAAGTTTTTCTGTTCACTCTTTACTTCAAGGTGAAAATAGCTGATGGTGACGGATATTCTGTAGACACCCACATCAAAATATGTCGCTGGAAAGAAAGCCCTTGGGCCAGCAGCTTGGGCCAGAGTTTTGTATTGTTCTCCATTTAAGTCATAGGTATTCCACTTGTAACCATAATTTTCATTTTCCTTCAGGCAAACAATTTCTATATTTGCAAAAAGAAGGAGCTCTTCTGAACGAGTGATGTTGCCAGTTTCGTCGACATAAATGTTTATTATTCTGCAGCCATCGCTGTTAACAGACACTTGGCCGGAGGATGTATCGTCAGATTGAGGCGTCAACTGCTTCAATCTAACAGTATGAACATTGTACTGGGAATATAAATGTTTCAATGCAATGTAATTCTCCTGTGCACTGTTCACCAGAAAAGGTAGCGAGGTTATGTTTGGCATGGAAAACTTAATACTACAGTAAGAAGGGCCAAATATGAAGAAATAGCCCTCTTCTGGCTCACACAAGCAGCAAGTCAAGCCTTGATAAATACCAAACATTTGGATTGTTGTCATCCCTTCTGTATCAAGTTGATCATATTCAAGACTGAAATTATTGTGATACAAACCAATTGACAATACTTCAAGCCGAAGAGCCACTGTGTTCTGCCAAGTGAAAGCAAATAATTTAATTGCCAAAGATGGATGAATTTTCGAGAATAAATGTTGTACAGTCTCATTTGCATTGATATTTCCCTGGGGAAGAAAAAATGAATCACTCAGCAGTCATACAAAAGTAATCAACACATGGAATTATAACTGCATTCATTAGTAAACAGAACAGATGAAATAAATGGTTGTCATTCCTTCATTTTCTTAACTCTAAGTCAGTCTAAATACAAGTGCGCCTGTTGGCAGGGCCGGCGCTACCATTAGGCCAACTAGGCAGCCGCCTAGGGCGCAGACATCAGAGGGGCGCATTACTGAACCTTAAAGGGTCACAGTTTTATACAAATTATTTTATACAGTGTCAGTGGCAAGTGGTGAACGTAGTTTCTCAAAGCTCAAAGTTATAAAAACTTACGTACGCTCTACAATGTTGGAAAAGAGGCCAGTAGGCTTGGCAACTACTGTATATCAATTGAACATGCCCAGGCATCCGCACTTGATCTGGTTGAATTTGTGACAAAATTTGCAAAGGAAAAGGCACGCAAAGTGAGATTTTGATGTGTCTGAAATTGAAACTTTTATGAGCCGTTTTTAACTCTGTTTGTCGGTTTTTTTGTTTGTTTCTCTGTCTGACTGTAAGCGAAATATTGTGGTAACATGACGGGTTGGTTAGGCCAAGTATCCTTAAATGGTATTGTCATGTATGAAGCTGCAAACATTCACCGTTGTAAGTCCAGTCCAGTGTCTGTCCAGTGTCTGTAGTCGTAGTGTAGTCTTAAAGGTGTGTGAAGTCAAAGGTTTGAATGTTGTGTTGCCAATGGCTCAGGTATGCATTATACCGAGTGCTCCTTAGTTCAAAATGATTTGTGTGCCAAAATATTTTCTTTTGCATTTGCAAAAGATTAATCAAAGATTGATTATTTAAAATTTAGATTTTGCATATCTAAAACTTATTGCTCAAACCAAAAACTGTTTTGTTTATCTGTAATTTCCATTCTCACACTCATAAAGAGACCACTTTCTTTATATTGCATTGCAAACCACCTGTAGTGTCATATTTTTGGAAGTGAAAGGCCATTTTAAGTGAAAAGCCCAACCCTAACAGAGCCACTGCCGTATTAATGGATATTGCGCCTTTAATATTGGTGCTGTTGGCATCTTACGGTACCTATTATTGCAATTTAATTTTTTTTTTAGCAGTTTCAAGTTTTCTGCTTTTTATTTTTTCAACAAAACATGTTTTTAATAATCGAAGTTGGCAAAAAAAAATTGGGGAGGGGGGGGGGATGAAAGTAGCTGGCCTTGCCTAGGGCACAAAATAGTCTGGCGCCGGCCCTGCCTGTTGGTCAATTGGACCAAATTTTCATTGGTCTAATCAATGTAGGAACTCATGGTGATGAGTTTGGTGTATCACACTCCCCTTTGGAAAGCACCAGTAAAGCCCTGTACCCCTGAACGAAAACTATGATTATTGTTGTTGATTTTATTAAGTATTAATTAAAATATGCATTATTACAAACTTATCATTGTTTTGTTATTTATTTTATAATTATGAAGCCATACTGCAGAAAGACATATTAAGCTGCTCTATACACCTCAACATGGCGGGCATTTAAAACATAGGAATTCTGCCGGATTCTTTGAACTTAATTATTCCAGTCAACTCAGGAGGTCATGCGATCATTGTGCCGTGTTACACTCCACAAGAGAAAGCTCCAGTTGAGCTCCACAAAAAACACACACATGCATATACAGTGCCTTCAGAAATTGATATTTTTAAAATTATTTTTTACAAAATTAAAACCTGAAATGTCTTGAGTCAATAAGTATTCAACCCCTTTGCAATGACACTCCAAATTGAGCTCAGATACATCCATTTTCCTTTGACCATCCTTGAGATGTCTCCACAACTTGATTGGAGTCAACCTGTGGCCAATTCAATCGATTGGACATGATTTAGAAAGAAACACACCTTTCTATATAAGGTCCCAGAGTTAACAGTGCATGTCAGAGCGGAAAGTCCACCATGAAGACGTTACCGAAACTCTACCGAGAAACTGTCCGTAGAACTCTGAGATGGAATTGAGGAGGCAGGGATCTGGGCAAGGGTATAAAACAATTTCTAGTGTTGAAAGTTCCCAAGAGAACAGTGAGCTCCATCATTAGGAAATGGAAAAAATATGGAACAAATTTTTTTTTTTTTTTTTTTTTTTTACAGAGCTTGAGCAAATTTACAAGGAAGAATGGGAGAAACTCATCAAATTCAGATGTGCAAAGCTGATACAGACATCCCCAAAAAGACGAAGCTGTAATCACTGCCAAAGGCGCTTCTACGAAGAATTGACTCAGGGGATTGAATACTTATGTAAATTAAATATTTCTGTATTTCATTTTGAATTTTTTGGTAAAAAAATTATATTAAAAATTCAGATTTTTGACATTATTTGGTATTATGTGTAAATAAGTGACACAAAAATCTCAATTTTATCCATTCAAAATTCAGGCTGTAACAACAGAATGTGAAAAAAATTCAAGGGGTGTGAATACTTTCTGAAGGCACTGTACATGCAAACACACATACATATACACACACGCGCAGGTGGATACATCGAGATATGGTCGGGCTCCATTCCACCTTCTGATATATCCCATTATTTTTGTTTTCTTCTGGAAAAATCACCAAATGCATTGAAATTGTGTAAACAATAATAATATATCCCTTTCAAACAATGGATGCACCTGTCAGGACGTCACAAATACATCAAGCATGAATAGCAAGGAAGATTTGAATACAAGAGGAAAATGATAATGAAATTAAAAAAAATAAACAAACAAACAAACAAACAAGAAGACGTCATGCGGAGCACGATATTTGCAAAATCCCCCCCACCCCACCCCCAAAAGTTTTCCATTGATACAGCAAATTGTCCATTTCATCAAGATTAAAATTTACAATCTTGATCAAAGCTCGGGGTCAACAGGATGAAAAGTGACGATTTTTCAGATGAAAAATTATGATTTTGGAAGGTTGACCTTGAGTTGACCTTTGACCTTTTGACCTCGAAAATAGTTAGTTTCCCTATTTAGTGACTCAATGTGCCAATGCTGTTCAATTTTCAAGTCAATCGGATGAAAATTGAGGATATTAAAAATTTGGCCTATGTTGAACTTTTGGCCTATGTTGACCTCAAAAATAGATGGTGGTTGAATTTAGTGACCATATATATAAATCCTCTTAGAAGTTCAAGTCAATCAAATGAAAATTGGTGATTTTAGAAATTTGGCCTATGTTGAGCTATTGGCCTGTGTTTACCTAAAATATAATACGTGGTTGAATTCAGTGACCAGATATGCAAGTCCTCTTCAAATTTCAAGTCAATCAGATGAAAATTGAGGATTTTAGAAATTTGGCCTATGTTGACCTTTTGGCCTATGTTGACCTTTTGGCCTATGTTGACCTTTTGGCCTTTGTTCACCTAAAATATAACTTGTGGTTGAATTCAGTGACCAGATATGCAAGTCCTCTTCAAATTTCAAGTCAATTGGATGAAAATTGAGGATTTTAGAAATTTAGCAAAGTTTGTGACCTTTGGCCTATGTTGAGCTTTGGACATATTAACCCCAAAAACAATAGGCTTCTTGCTTTTGACCAACTCTACCATTTGGTGAAGTTTCGTGAAGATCGGTTGAAAATTGTGACCTGTAGACCGGTGACAAACAAACAGACAAACAGACAAACAGACAGACAGACAGACAGAACCACAAACACAACCGACCAATATACTTGGAAAATCTTCGATTTTGCAAGTAACAAGAAATATGTCGTGCAGAGCAAGATACGTTCTTGAGAAATCCCTAAAATATGTTGTTGACTTCTAGCCTACGTTGACCTTTTAGCCTATAATGACCTCAAAAACAATTGGTGGTTGAATTCAGTGACCTGGCATGCAAATCCACTTCAAAGTTCAAGTCAATCGGATGAAAATTGAGGATTTTAGAAATTTGACAAAGTTGTTGACCTTTAGTCTTTGTTAACCTTTTGACCTCAAAATCATGAGGCTGCTTCCTTATGGCCAATTCTCCTATTTGGGTGAAGTTTTGTGAAGATCGGTTTAAAATTGTGACCTGCAGACAATTGACTTACAAACAGACAGACAGAATAACACACAAGGCCAGCCAATATACAGGAGTTGAAAAATCTTCGATTTTCGCAAGTAATAACATCCGTAAACACCACAATGAGTGGTGCAGCACTGTGCACGATTGAAAAAGTAGATTTTCCACTTCACGAGATCAGGAGGAAAATGTAGAATCGATTTGCTGATAAATGGTCGACAAGCTGTTTACGGAGCCAAAGCACACACAAGGGATGTTCCGAAGTTTGGTGAAAACTTAATCCCGAGGACAAATTAGATGTGTTAACTGGGACCACCTCACCTCAATCTAATGCTATCAGTGTTATGAAAGCATTAAATAATTAAATATTACTACCACTGCTGCTACTACGACAGCTACTTTAATGTGGGGGAAGTTTGGCCCAAGTCTGTCACGAACCGGCTGGCTAGTCCTGACGTTCGACTGGAGCCGATTTTGGCAGGAGTTTCTAATTTGTTCATGATGACGGCGATAGTTCGCCTACTCTTCGTGAAATTCACCGTGGGTGGGATCTTAAACCTTCACCAAACAATTCTAGTGGACGGGACACCCAGCTTAACGTACATACGACGGATGATGGACTTTGTCGTGCGACGCCCTATCGTGTGAAACACCAATCGAAGTCGGGTCGGGAATCGAACCTGGACGAGATAGCTCAAAAGTGTGCATGCCACATCCTCACATCCTGTCAATCACTTACTCACACACCAATGTCATGTCTTACAACAACACACATACACACACACACCTCTTCCATTTATAGTAGATTTACATTCCTCTACACATTTCATTGCAATACAGTATTACTTTTCTGAATGTGCATGTTCATTGTTGCAACACAAAACTAGAAGGGCACTCGGTAGAGCGCATACCACCGCCAGGTTGAACATTTTACGTTTTGTATCCCACTGATGGGCCGGATCTGGATCCAGACCTGAACCAAAATCTAATCGGCTTGTTCTCGTCACCGAACCAATTCATCCACCTCGTTTTGTCGTAAGTCATGAACAACCTTTTTGAAATATCATGTTACATTTAGTTTTTGGCCCTATCAATGGTGAAGAACCACATAAAAAAACATTTCGGATCCAGATCCGGAACTTCAAAATCTTTCACAAACAGAACCAAAAGTTCACAAACAGACAGAGAAACAAACAAGAAGACATCATGCAGAGCACGATACTTGCAAAATACATCCCCCCCCCCCCCCCCCCCCCCACTCAGGAAAAAAGGTTGCAATTGAGCAAATTGTCCGTTTCATCAAGATCAAAATTGACGATCTTAATCAAAGCTCGGGTCAATAGGATGAAAAGTGATGATTTTTCGATGAAAATTGATGATTTTGGAAGTATGACCTCGAGTTGACCTTTGACCTTTTGACCTCAAAAATAGTAGGTTTCCCAATTCAGTGAGGCAAAATGCAAATGCTGTTAAATTTTCAAGTCAATCGGATGAAAATTGATGATTTTTCAGATGAAAATTGATTATTTTGTACGTTTGACCTCGAGTTGACCTTTGACCTCAAAAATAGTTGGTTTCCCTATTTAATGACTCAATGTGCAAATTGAAAATATGCCAAAAGGTCTACTATTGAATTAAAAGTAGCAGCAGTAGTACTGAACCCTAACTAACCTTGTTACTAACTTGAACTAAAATTGAACTAACCCTAACCCTAACAACAATAGGATGTTCCACAACTCGGTTTTTGATGGGAAGGAGGTGGATGAAGGCCAGTGAGCTAGAAACATGTTCTTGGATTGATTGTCTTCTCATGGGGTGTTGCTGATTTTGTCAATAAAAGGTACAAAGCTCTCAAGCGTACTTAGGTTGACATTGTAGCTGTGGGTAGCAGTGTAGCAGTTGACACTGCTTTTTAGCAGTGGGTGGTTCTGTTCCGAATGGCGAATTAAGCCTCAGCTTGTGCGAACCAGACGGCCGCTTGTCGTTCCCAAAGCCTCGGGAAGCCCGTGAGGAACCTCAGCAGCCTCGGGAGGCCCGTGAGGAACCTCAGCAGCCTCGGGAGGCCCGTGAGGAACCTCAGCAGCCTCGGGAGGCCCGTGAGGAACCTCAGCAGCCTCGGGAGGCCCATGAGGAACCTCAGCAGCCTCGGGAGGCCCGTGAGAAACCTCAGCAGCCTCGGGAGGCCCGTGAGGAACCTCAGCAGCCTCGAGAGGCCCGTGAGGAACCTCAGCAGCCTCGGGAGGCCCGTGAGGACCTCAGCAGCCTCGGGAGGCCCGTGAGGAACCTCAGCAGCCTCGGGAGGCCCGTGAGGAACCTCAGCAGCCTCCCGAGGCCTAGACCAGTCCCCTCGATTGGTTCAACCCCCACGGCGGGGCCGTCCCCCCTCGGGTAAGTCCCCGGTTGGCCCGCCCACCGCCAAGCCGCTAACAGTCCCAGCTCGGGTCATGAGTCGTTTCGGCCGGGTGGTTAAGGCCGCCCGAAAACTGACATTGCCCGTGCGAGTGAATTATTGGGGGGCGCATGTGGGGGTTACCTTATTGGGACATAATCCACAGGCACGGGCCAGTGGGGCTTTTGATGGTGTGGGCGTGGCGTGCGCGCGGTTGTTGGAGCCACGCCCCCCGAAGAGGATTTGTGCGTTATAAAAGCTGTATGAGTTCCGGTCGCGAGTGAGTTCTGTGGAAATAAAGGAGCTTTGAACAGCTAAGAAGTGTCTCCTCTTCTCGTCATCCGCAACTCCTACAATATCTCTTATATGGAGTATAAATAAATCCACCAGGCAGTTCACGTGTTGCATGTGAGCAGCCATCTTTGACTACAAAGGGCAATAAAATATATGCAGTGCCTTCAGAAAGTGTTGACACCCCCATGACTTTTTCCACATTTTGTTGTTACAGCCTGGATTTAAAATGGATCAAATTGAGATGTTTTTGTCACTGATCTACACATAATACCCCATTATGGCAAAGTGGAATTTATTTTTACAAATATTTACAAAATAATTAAAAAAATGAAACAGACAGAAATATCAAATTTGCATTAGCATTTAACCCCATGTATCAATTCTTCATGGAAGCACCTTTGGTAGCGATTACAGCTTCAAGTATTATTGGGTATGTCTGTATCAGCTTTGCACATCTAGATTTGGGGAGTTTCTACAATTCTTCTTTGCAGATTTGCTCAAGCTCTGTCATGTTGGATGGGGAGCGTCGGTGATCAGCAATCTTCAAGTCTTTCCACAGATTTTCAATGGGATTCAAGTCTGGGCTTTGGCTGGGCCACTCAATGACTCCCACGTTCTTGTTCTGAAGCCATTCCAATGTTGCTTTGGCTGTATGCTTGAGGTCATTATCCTGTTGGAAGGTAAATCTTCACTGCAGTCCAAGGCCTTTTGCATTTTGAAGCAGGTTCTCCTCAAGGACTTGCCTGTATTTTGTTCCATATATTGTTGCCTCTATCCTTTCTGCTGAGTCTCCCAGTCCTTGCTGCTGAAAAGCAACCACATAGCATGATTCTGCCGCCACCATGCTTCACGGTAGAGATGGTGTTAGATGGGTGATGAGCTGCGCTCGATTTCCACCAGATGTAGCGTTTTGCATTCAGGCCAAGGATTTCAATTTTCGTCTCATCAGACAAAAAAAAATCTTTTGTGTCCTGCTCTGAGTATTTCACGTGCCTTTTTACAAACTCCAGGTGTGCTGTCATGTGCCTTTTTCTCAGGAATAGCTTCTGTCTGACCACTCTCCCATAAAGCCTAGATTTGTGAAGTGCTGCAGTGACTGTTGTTCTTCTGGCAAGTTCTGCCATCTCAGCCAAGGAACTTTGTAATTCTGTCAGAGGGGTCATTGAGTTCTTGGTCACCTCCCTGACCAAGGTCTTTCTTGCCCAGTTGCTTAGTTTGGTCAGACTAGGAAGCTCTAGGAAGAGTCTGGGTAGTTCCATATTATTACCATTTCCTAATGATGGAGCTCACTGTACTCTTGGGAACTTTCAACACTCTAGAAATTTTTTTTCCCCTTCCACCAGATCTATTCCTCCTCACAATTCTATCTCAGAGTTCTATGAACAGTTCCTTGAACTTCATGGTAGAGTTTCTGCTCTGACATGCACTGTCAACTGTGGGACCTTGTATAGAAAGGGGTGTTTCTTTCTAAATAATGTCCAATCAATTGAATGAGCCACAAGTGGACTCCAACCAAGTTGTGGAGACATATCAAGGATGACCAAAGGAAATTGGATGCACCTGAGCTCAATATGGAGTGTCATAGCAAAGGGGTTGAATACTTATTGACTCAAGACATTTCAGCTTTTCATTTTAAATAAATTTGTAAAAAATTCTAAAAATAAAATTCCACTTTGACATTATAGGGTAGTATGTATAGATCAGTGACAAAAAAAATCACAGTTTAATCCATTTAAATTCAGGCTGTAATACAACAAAATGTGAAAAAAGTCAAGGCATGTGAATACTTTCTGAAGGCACTGTATCAACATTAGATGGGCTTAGTTGCAGGTTGTGAAAAACACAGAACTACCCACTGCACAATGCATAGTAACCTACCTTTTACCTTTTATTGGCAATATTGCCAGTCCATCCCCTGTGGAAAGGAATCAATCCATGGACACATTTCCTGCTCTCTGGCCTTCATAAGCAAGAAGTGAAATCCCCCCAGAATATGAGCTGCCAGCTGTCCCATGAGGGGAGTATATATTAACTACCACTTGCACCACTTAAATGGAATGGTGACAGTGAACCCCTGTGCCACACCAGCACCCACTCAAAACAAGCTGATAATGGATAACATCATGGTATAGTTAACTTTGACATGTCATAAATTAATTATTCTGTTCCTTACCAGTTTGTGAGTCGATGTAGACCACACACGAGAGGCTGAGAGCCAGGATATATCGAATCGTTTTACCCAGCTTGGTGTTGTTTGTGACAAAGGAGCTGAGCCCTGCATGCAGATGCCTGTAACTTCGATAAGCATACCAAAGTAAACTTTTATCTCAGGGTTTTTTGTGTTCTCTGGAATCCAGTGGCTGAAAGGGTTATTCAAACGAGCCTGTTGAGCCTCAAAACCAATGACAGCTGGTGTACTTTTCATCTTTTCATCAGGCAGGAAGTTTTCCAACCCAGTCGTTTGCATATATCCTATATGTGGTAGGGAATAGGGAGGAGCAGGAAAAATAAATATAATTTCATATTTGCACATTATACAAAGAGAAAGCAGAGGCCTTAATGAAATGCAAGATTTGTTTTTGAAATTTGTCAGAAGAGCCCCCCGTCGGGTATAATCGTGCACCCATGAGCGCCGAACTGCAAACCACGGACCCTAACCTCTCCACCTCTAAACCCTCCACCTTGTTTGCCATGTGTATGGTCTCTTTCCACCGGAGCAAAGCGACATTCACCCTGGGGGATGTTCTTCCAGGTCTTTATTTAACCATTTTGCCATTCCAGCAATTTGTGCTCCCAGGTCATTCTTTATTTCATCCAACCTCACCCCCAAACCACTTCAAATCATTAATTTCATTCCTTGTTTCTTTCATATTATTTCTGTTGTCATTTTTCAATTGCGCCCCTTGTGTTCTCATATCCATTTTATTCTCATCCATTTTGTTTTCCAAATCGTCTTTATTTTTATTCATTTGTTCCCTCATTTCCATTAATAATTGAACCACGACCTGGTCGGGCATCGCGCCCGCTTCATGGCAAGACCGCTCAAGAATGGGGGAAATTTATACCCAAGGACACTCCTTCGGCTCACTTTCTTCATTTTACCTGCTCCCGCGCACAGACATTCCATGCACATCCGTAATTTTGTAAGCGCTTTCCTTCCCGTGTGGTGTGCACGCTTAAGCAATTCAAACATATATGTATCTCTCCCGAAACCAATTAACGATAAATTTAGACGTCCTTGGGTTCCAGATCCCACTCCTGATCAACAAATGTCGGGTTGGTCAGGAGTGATCGTTTTAAATTTAGAGTTCTTATTTCCCAATCCTGAGCACCAAATATCGTGTCCAAGCTCTCCTGTTAACATAGACTACTGAATGGATGGACCAAACTGGCTGTTACTCCGTTGGACGTTGGACGTGTCTGATTAATGGTGGCTTTAGGTGCGTGGGAATCGCAGGAAGGACAGGAGAACCTTAGCTCTTTTAAAACAGGGGTTATTCCCCCAAACAAAACCAATAGGGGAAATTTGACCTGACGGAGGAATTAAACGACAGGATAAAGAAGGGAAGAAAATGGGGATTGCAATGAAGAAATAAATAATTATATACAACGAGGTAAAACTCTAAAGAACCTTAAGGTGTCTCACGCCAGACTAACTTAACTCGATCACAAATGGGGGAGAGGAAACGATAAACCAGATGGGCCTTAGCTATGCTGCGGTGACGAAGATGGCAAGCAGTCAAGAATAGGCAGGGTCGAACAAGATTAGCAGGCAACAAAGCACACAAGCAGAATGACGAACAGCCAAGGCAGGACAACCAAGCAGGAAGCAGACAATGGAACAGGAACCAGGTACAATGATGGCAGGGGGATGAGCAAAAAGACTTCTCAGGCGAGGCAAACATTCCCACTCTCCTCTCCAGCCCAAAAATCCCTCTCTCTCTCTCTCACGAGAGTCTGAACCATGGAGCCTCAAGCTCCTCCCCTCACTCTCTGGATCACACCACCCCACCCCCCCTTGTGAGGAGACCCAAGCTCCTCCCCTCCCGGGTAATGAACTCCGCTCCTCGGGAGGCAACCGTTACTCCTCCGTCCTCCAGGCTCTCTCCAAGGCCACCTGGTCCCCACCAGGTGACGTGACAGGAGGCTATATGCACGCTTCCTTAACTTCAATTCCAAGCTATTTATTGCAATGCACCACCCACCATGTGGTGCACATTCAAAGAAGACAATTATTGAGCTAGATTTCACTGCTTATTACATCGAGATTGGCTAACAATCCAAACAAGGACCATACATGTGGAAGATACTTTTAGAACTATTATGTGCACAGCTGGTGGGAAATGGTTATGCGTGACTGGAAGTAGTTTTATGCGTGACGAGTGGAAGATGCTTTTAGAAGTGATGTGAGCGGCTGGTGAGAAATCTTTTTCATAAGGGAAAATGTTAATATTTTACATGAATGCATATTAAAAAAGTTTTCATTAAATGCTTAAAAATAAAATTCCACAAGGTTAGCTCACTCTTTTGCTGCGTGTGTCACGTTACTTTGTCGAAAATGAACCGTTTGTGCTTCAATCTCGTGTGGTCACCAAAGCACGTTTTCATCCCAGAATCCCAGAAATAGTCGCCATTTTAACTGCTCGCAGTTTAAGCTTGAAGGAAGATGCGGTATTCTCCATTATCTTACGAAGATAGATGTTGAGTTCAATTGTATAATATTAAACATACTGGTATCACAGCCTTGTGTTAGAATTTTATTTTATTTTAGATTCAAAATAAAAGTTCATTTGTACTTCCATTTCATGAATCCACCTCGCTGATCGGTGCAACATTTACACCATATTACAAGCGAGAATGTTATGCATTAAACAGGAAGGTAAAGTTGTTGTGCTTTGCACTTGTTGGTACCAACGTCCCATCTGCTGTATTTCATTTATTTTATGTCGTATAAGTTCACACGACCACTCGTTATTCTCAGCCATGTCCCCTCGTTAAAATGAGGAATTCCACGTCGAAAAAAAAACGACGTGATAATAAATAACGACAAAAATTCAAATGACAAGAGTTTGATTCCCAATGCCTTGATATCAGGTCTTGTTAGGCTTTTTTGTAATCAATTATATAATTAAATGTATAAACGTTCGGCGATGGACGATTTTGACAGATAGAAATTAAACACTCCATTTTAAGTGCTTCATAGTCAACAAACGTTACAATTTTGGTAACAGGATAGATGGGAGACTTGTATATTAAACGTAATAGCTAATAAAAAGACATTTCAGTGCTTTCAAGGGCTTCCAAAAAAGGCATTGAAAACATTGAAGCAAGTTGTCCAATATTATGCACCGCTTTAAAAGATAAAGATAAAAACATCCTTGGATCAACCATGAAAGGGACAAATTATTCTATTTTCGGCAAGAGGAGCAAAATGTGATCTTAAATTTTATCTTTCATCTTTCTGTGAGTTTAAATAAAGAAGTTTGACTTCCAAGTATTATGTGAGGAAAAAATGCAGGAAGATAGATTAGCAACACCTGATTGCCAGGAGCAAATTTGACAAAATATTGTTTTTAAAGAATAATGTTTATTTAAAAAGTCATTTTTGGGTATTTTTTTCTGTCGAGGAAACTGATTCTGACCATATTTAGAAGATTCAGTGGTATATTTAATCCGTAAATCGTATTTAAAATCGTGAATTTTGCTCCTTATTTATGCTCTAATTAGTGTATTTTTGTCGTCCAGGAAGATCAGACCATTTTCTGCCCGTATCAATCCCCTTCACATTGTGATGTGATTTGTAAAATCGCAATAAAATTGTACATAACCCTAACCTGAACTCTTAAGTCTATAGCCCTATTAAAAACAAAAGTTTCCATCCATATTATTGAATGTTAATTGTTATTTAATTTCAAAACTTTATAAAACTTTTCATAAATCCTTGGCCCTGCAAAACGAACCCTGTGGTGCTGTGCATACATGACTCGATTGCCAGAGAGGCAGGCCACAACGCGTTGGTACAAACAAGAGTCTTTATTAAGAGCTCGCACTTCAGCACTGGGCGGGCTCGACCTTAGAGCCCGCATATATGTCCCGAGGCCACGCCTTGCCCCCGGGCGTGGCCGATCGGCCGAAAGGCGGGGCATGCATTTCAGCTCCCCGCCGGGACGCTCGCGCCACCCACTGGTGTGCGGAATTATTGTCCCTTGTGCCCACCACACGCGCCCCCCCAGAATTCCCGCGCACCTAAAGGGTGAGCTTGCGGGGAAGCCGGATGACCCGGCCGAAACGCCCCCTGGCGATGCGTGCACGGCTGGGGGGTAGCGGGACGGTGGGGCTGGGGGGTGCCGGGGGTCTGACCGCCGGGGGGCGGCCTCGACGCGGAGGCAGAGCTGCTTGCGGGGGGTGGCCCAGATCGAGGTGGGCCGGCTTGAGGCGGTCCACGGAGATACGATCCGGGGCACCGCCGATGTCGACGGTGAAATATTTGTCCCCGGTCTCCAGCACGTGGAAGGGCCCGTTGTACGGGGGCCGTAGCGGTGCCCGGTGGGCGTCGTGCCAGACGAAGACGTACTCCGCCGTGCGAAGCTCCGGGGCGACGTGGGAGGACGGGGAACGGTGGTGTACCGTCGGCACCGGGGCGAACCTCCGGGCGGTCTCCTGCAGGGTGGAGCGCTGTTGCGCCGTGGACCAAGGAGCCGTGGCGTTGGGGATAAATTCGCCCGGTACCTGCAGTGGTTGCCCGAAAACCAGCTCCGCCGAGGACACGTGCAGGTCGTCCTTGGGCGCCGTCCTGAGGCCCAGCAGGACCCAGGGGAGCCTGTCGGCCCAGCTGCCGTCGCGGAGCCTGGTCCGGAGCGCGGCCTTCATCGAGCGATGAAAGTGCTTGCACAGGCCATTGGCCTGGGGGTGGTAGGCCGTGGTGCAGTGCAGTTTTACGCCGAGCCCTTGCGCCACCGCGGCCCAGAGCTCCGAGGTGAACTGGGGGCCGTGGTCGGACGAGATGTCCGAGGGGGCACCGAACCGGGCAACCCAAGTGGCGATGAAGGCCTGTGCCACATCAGCCGCAGACATCACCGCCAATGGCATGGCCTCCGGCCACCGTGTGGTGCGGTCCACCATGGTGAGCAGGTGGGTGAACCCCCGTGAGGGGGGCAGAGGTCCCACCAAGTCGACGTGTACGTGGTCGAACCGATGCTCGGGCACCGTAAACGGGGCCAACGGTGCCTGGGTGTGGCGGTGGACCTTTGCGCGCTTCCTGAGGCCATGCCAGACGAACTTCGCCGCTACGAGCTTCTGGGAGGCCTTCGCGCTCAGGTGGGACAGGCCGTGAATGGCGTCGAAAACCGGGCGCTGCCAGCCAGCGGGCACGATGGGGCGAGGCCGGCCGAGGGAGACGTCGCACAGGAGGGCCGCGCCCGCGACGTCGAATGGCACCTCGGTGACGCGGAGGCCCGTAACGGCGGTCCGCAAGGCCTGGATGCCGGGGTCGGCGGTCTGGTCCTCCGCCATCCGGGCATAGTCGATCCCGAGGTGGACCGCGTGCGCGACGGAACGGGAAAGGCAATCCACCACGGGGTTGACTTTACCCGCCATGTGACGGATGTCCGTCGTGTACTCGGACACGGCAGAGAGGTGACGCTGCTGCCATGCCGACCATGGCTCGGCGACCTTGGCCATCGCGAACACAAGGGGCTTGTGGTCGATGAAAGCCGTGAACGGGTGGCCCTCTAGCAGATGGCGGAAGTGTCGGACCGCCAGGTGGAGCCCGAGCAGGTCGCGGTCGAAGGTGCTGTAGCGGCGTTTGTGCGGGCGAAGCTGCCGGCTAAAAAACGCCAGCGGCTGCCAAGCGCCACGCACCCACTGCTCGTGCACCGCACCCACCGCGTAGTCCGACGCGTCGGTGGTGAGGGCCATCGGTGCATCGGGCGCCGGGTGTGCAGCATGGTGGCATTAGCCAGGGCCAGCTTTGCGCCCGCAAACGCCGCGGCCATCGGCTCCGACCAGGCGGTCACCTTTGCCCGGCTTGCCCCGGAGGGCCTCGTGCAGGGGGCGGAGGAGCCGGGCAACGTGGGGCACGAAGCGGTGGTAAAAATTTACCATGCCCAGGAACTCCTGGAGCCCCTTGATTGTGCGGGGGCGCGGGAAATCCCTGACCGCCTCCACCTTGGCCGGTAAAGGGACGGCCCCGTGCCTGGTGATGCGGTGCCCCAAGAAGTCGATGGTGGCGACGCCGAAACGGCACTTTGCGGGGTTGATGATCAGACCATGCTGGCCCAGGCGTTCGAAAAGCATGCGGAGGTGGAGCAGGTGCTCCTCCCGGGACGCGCTCACGACTAGGATGTCGTCCAGGTAGACATAGATGAAAGGTAAGTCGCGCAAGACGCTGTCCATGAGCCGTTGGAACACCTGGGCCGCATTCTTCAACCCGAAAGGCATTCGCAGGAACTCAAAGAGGCCGAAAGGGGTGATGACGGCCGTCTTTGGGACATCGCCCGGTCGTACGGGGACCTGGTGGTAGCCCCGGATGAGGTCCACCTTGGAGAACACGGTCGTGTTTGACAACCGGGCGGAAAAGTCCTGGATATGCGGGACCGGGTAGCGGTCGGGAGTGGTGGCATCATTGAGCCGGTGGTAGTCACCGCACGACCGCCATCCTCCGCCGGGCTTCGGCACAATGTGCAGCAGAGAGGCCCAAGCGCTGTTTGAGCGCCGTACAATACCCAGCCATTCCAGCGTGGCGAACTCCGCTTTCGCCACGGCGAGCTTCGTGGGTTCGAGTCGGCGTGCCGGGGCGTAGACCGGCGGCCCGTCCGTGGGGATATGGTGCTCCACCCCGTGCTTGACGGCCACCACTGAGAAGGTGGGCCACGTGAGGGCCGGGAAACTGGCGAGGAGGCGGGTAAACTCGTCCGCTGCCGGAAGCATGCAGACTAACCTCGCCGGGACGGAACCTTTCAGCAAGCCGCTTGGCAAGCCGCTCGGTGAGCCGCTCAGCAAGCTGCTCAACGAGCCGCTCAACGAACAAGCGAGCGAGCTGAAGGTTTCGGCCTGGACAAGACGTCTGCGCTTAACGTCGACCAAACAAGCCATGCGCACATAGGAAGTCCGCACCGAGCAGGGCCATTGGCACGCTGGCGGTGACGAACGACCATTGAAAGCGCTGCCCTCCGAACTGCAGTGAGAGGCAACGCTTCCCGAATGTGCAGATGGGTGTACCGTTGGCGGCAAGCAAAGCGGGGCCCCGGCCCATGGCTTGCTTGTCGGACGCGGAGGTAGGGAGGACGCTTACCTGCGCTCCTGTGTCGCAAAGGAAACGGCGCCCGGACAAGGTGTCCGTGATGAACAGGAGGTTGCCAGAATGGCCGACGCTCAGGGCCGCAAATGAGCGCCGGCCTGGTCGTTTCCCGACCCGTCAAAAGAACACGGCGGGCGGCACGTTTTAGCCTTGCGGCCAAACCTGGCATGGTAGTAGCACCAGGTTTGCGGCGTTGGGAGCTGCGGCGGCCATGCCGACAGCGGTGGTGGTCGTGGTGGCGGTAGTGGGTGGGGCGCGGCCGCGGCCACGAGGGAAGCCGGGGGCGCTGTAGCCTCTGCACCGGGATCCACTACGGCAGCACCGTAAACCGACCGTGTGTCGCAGGCCGCGAAAAACCTGTTGGCCTCTCCAGCCAGGGCGCGGGGTTCCTTTATTTTGGAACCGGCCAGCGTGAGGCGTACCTGTACAGGTAGCTGGCGTCGGAAAAGCGCTCGGAATAAGAAATCCGGGGGCTGGTCTCCAAGCAGGGACAGCATGAAATCCATCCGGACGGATGGTCGTGTGTCGCCGAGGGCGGAAAGGTTCAGGAGGAGGTCGGCGCGTTCGGCCTCCGTGAGCCCGAACGTGGCGAGGAGGAGACGTTTGAGGGCCTCATACTTGTGGTCGCCCGGCGGGCGCCGAAGGATGGACACGACGCGGGTGGTAGTGCCGGGCCCGAGGGCGGCGACCACGTGGTAGTACCTGGTCTCGTCCGCCGTGATGCCCCGGAGTTGAAATTTAGCTTCGGCTTGTACAAACCAAACGTCAGCTTGTGCCTCCCAAAACTCCGGGAGTTTGATTGCGACGGCGTTGGTAGCCATGGCGCGTTCGGGGGTCAGCAACGGCTGAACCAATCGGGGTCACCAGTGTGGTGCTGTGCACACACGACTCGATTGCCAGAGAGGTAGGCCACAACGCGTTGGTACAAACAAGAGTCTTTATTAAGAGCTCGCACTTCAGCACTGGGCGGGCTCGAGCTTAGAGCCCGCATATATGTCCCGAGGCCACGCCTTGCCCCCGGGCATGGCCGATCGGCCGAAAGGCGGGGCATGCATTTCAGCTCCCTGCCGGGACGCTCGCGCCACCCACTGGTGCGCGGAATTATTGTCCCTTGTGCCCGCCACAACCCTATATATAATGGGGAATAAATAAAATATTATGTATAAAACTGAGAAATCAAACCAGCTGAACATAAATTCCGATATACATATGTCAATGTTTTTCTGTTTAAATGTCAATTTTACATCGATCGAGCCGATTTAAAAATATCATTTTGTTTGTTAGGTTCCACTTATAACATTATATGTGATGCTTTTCATGAAGGTACATGTCGTTTGAGATTTAGAAAAATCGTATCGTATTTGCCAAATCACGTTTGATCGAATGGCTAGAAACTGTACAATATATATATATATATATATATATATATATATATATATATATATATATATATATATATATATATATATATATATATATAGTGCGTAATGACGCACTGCTAGATGGTTCCTCTGGAGCTTTGCAGGCAATGCGGACATGCATGGCGATGACGTCATGCTGTCCGCTCATTAGGTTGGAGAACCAGATTACAGATACCATTATTAGTAACTCCCAACCGCAACCAGGTCGACTCCATATGATGAGTGGATACCAGAGATAACCTTACCGTGTGGCAGGCGGTGCTTATCGCTCCCAGCAAGGTGCAGCAGCAGCTGTATGGGACACCTTGCTGGCGGTTCTCCACTGATGATATGGGGGTCACATAGTGACTGATATATATATATATATATACAAGGTGAGTCAGAAGTAGCGCCTGATTTCTGTTTATATATTGTTGCGGATATGGGATTTGCATCCATCCATATCCGCTTGTAAATATTCCCCTATTTCCTCAATACTTCCCAACTATCCCCAATCCCCCATTCCCTAGTCCCATTTTCTGTAAACAACACTCTGTAGACCCGACCTCCCCCTATTTCCCCCATTAAATGTCGTGCCCAGGTTCACCGCATCTCATGTAAGACAACTATAGGACATCTTGCTAGTTATTCTTAGTCTATGTCAGTTAAGGACTCGTTTCCATTAATTCTGACCCTTCGTTGCACCAGAATGTGATTGTATGGCACCGTTAGGAAGTTTAGGACCTCCCGATACCTCCCCGCAGCTCTTCCTCACGGTTCAGCAACAACAACAACAACAACAGCAACGGCAGCGGCGGGCGCGGGTAGTGCGCGTCCTCACTCCGGCTTGGTTGGTAGGGGGTGTTGGGAGGGCACCAGGCCTTCCCAACGAGCCGCCATCGAACATGTGCTCGACGGGGTTACCAAATAGGGGCTCCCTGTCAGCTCCTCGTCAAGGGCGGAGCCCGGTAACCCCCGCACCCAATGGAAGTGGCGGACCGGCCCCAGTGGGGCGGAGCCAATCAGCCGAGGGCGTGTGACTCCCCGCTGAGCATGCGCAGGGAGAGGGAGGTGACGTCAGATGCGCGCTGAGCTTGGAGCAAGCAAGACCACCTCCGAGCGCTGTGAGGCCTCCTCGCATCTTCTGGACTGGACCGTGCTTTATCCTGTCCCCGAGCCAAGGTGCACCTTGTGCCATCGAACTACCTGTCCCTCCCTGCCATCAATCCCTGTGTAAGTCAGCCTTGTTCTGTTTGTCTGTGGTCTGTCCGGGATAAGATAAGATTGTATTTAAGTGCCCATCTCTTCTGTGTCTTTTACCTCACTCTGCCGTGTAATCTACCCCCTTTTCTCCACCACTGTAATTATACCCTCCTCCGGAGGTCTTGAGAACTGTACCCCTTGCGTCGTTTCCTCTTTCCCAGTCGTCGTGTCCTTTCCATCATTGATTTGGCATAGCGCGATTTGGTCAACGTCTGGGTGAATCGGGTGAGTTGGGGAAGAATCGGGGGAACTGTTAGGTCGCGGTAATATACCACCGCTCGGTCAAAATAACATCTTAACCGCGTCCGTAACAATATATATGTATATATATATGTATATATATATTGTTGCGGATATGAGGATTGCATTTTTTTTGATTGTGTGTATTGTAGTGGTAAATTGTTGTGTAACATTGGTTGAATATGGCCCCTCCTGCCTCCAGAGTTGTGTAAAGGTAAAAAGGGCGTCCCGGTAGTTATTCCATGAAACACCACATTGAAGGACCCGATAAAACCCTTGTTCAGTAGCTTATATCTTATTATGTGTTTTAGGGTAAGGCCTTGTCTTCCATTAAAATAATACTCCATTGCACCGAATCAATTAAGAATAGCTCCCCTTCAATACTTCCATTTCCCAGCCAAACTCTCCATCTGCGGGTAAAGCAGTTCACAAGCGTGGGGTGCACGCCCTCTCATTTCGCTGCTATAGTGAATATGTGCTCCGTGCTCTGTTTGAACAGGAGGGGCGGGGTCGCCCGGGAGAGGCAAGCCCAGGGCGCGCCAGGAAGGGCGGGGCTGTTCAGCCCCATGCCCAAATAAGGAAACAAGCCCGTGGCTCGCCACGAGGGGCGTGCCGTCGGCGCCATGCCCAAATAAGGAGACAAGCCCGTGGGATTACCATACAAGGTCACGAAACAGAGCACGGGGGGGGGGGGGGGGAGGGCGGTACCGAAACCGAGGGGGGCGTGTCACACCCGCGCTGAAGGTTTGGACAGAAGGGTGCGAGGATCGCTGGGACAAGCTACACGAGAGATACGGCAGATGAGTCCAGGTGCGTAAGAGGGTTGGCAGTCCACCGGGAGAGAGTTCAGAGTTGCACCGGAGTTGCGTGAGATACGAAAAGCCTTTGACAAAGAGCCGCTTCAACCAGCCCCGTTTCAACCAGCCGCGTGAAGCCCTGACGGGGCAGCGAGTGACCCTGCCGGCGTGAGCTGTGAAGCCGAATACAAGGAGCTGCCGGCTCCTCGCTTCCCGCCCGGAGTGGACCTGCTCGCTGTGCCCTGTGATCCCACCTGCTCATCCCTCCAAACGATTCCTACCCTTCCATCCATTTGCGTACGTGAGTTTGTTTTGTTCGTGCTGTCCTGGGTAGTAAACTAAATCTGTATAAGCTAGTAATTTTCACTGTGTCACCTGCGTTTTCATGTCACCTGTAAATAATCGTGACTGCTCTTTTTGCTTATGTGTGTGTAAAAAATAATAAACCCCGTTACTCTTCTGTACGTCTTCTTCTTCCTCTTTGCATTCGTCGTCTTAGTCTTTTCCCCATTGAATATCTGTGGTGCGATACGGCCAACGTTTGGGTGAATCGGGTTTAGTCGGGGAACAACTGTTCGGTCGCGGAGCCTCCGCTCGGCAAACAACATCCTTATCCGCGGACTGTAACAATTGGTGTCAGAAGTGTCGGATTCGGACCTGAAGCGTTTAACGCGCTCAAAATTACAAAGTACCGAAATTGCTTTTGTTTTATAAAACCCGAATTTTGAAATCGCGCCATGGCTGGTCAAGGCGACAGGATGCCGGTGGGAGAGATACAGATAGACGGGGTAGAATCGACCCAGGACCTCGGGGAAATGTATATGGAGGATGTGGTTGAGGGGGTATCAGGTGCACAAAATGGCGCTCTCGCGCACGTGGTTGAGGGGGCCACGGCCGCAGAACCAATGAGCGCGGCCCAAATGCAAGCCTTCATGGCCCAATTCATGGTGGAAATGCAGAAAAAAAACGACAGTATGGACAGGCTAGAAGCCAAAATGGGACAAATGGGGAACCGGATGGATGCTCAGGGAGAGCGATTGGAGGGCCAAATGGGGGTAATGAGGGACGGAGCGAGGGCTGATAGTGAGCGATTGGGGGGCGAAATGGGGGGCAAAATGGGAGAAATGGGGGAACGGCTAGAAGCAAAATTTGAGGGTTTAGACAAGTAATTTGAGGTGTTAGACAACGGGATAAAAGAGGTAAAGAATGGGTTAACGGGGGTGGAAAATAGAATGGCTGCCCAGGAGAATCAGTTAGAGGGGGTGAAAAATGGGTTAGAGGGGCTAGAAAATAGGATGGAAGACAAATTGCGGGCAATAGGGGAGCAATCCGCCTGGGAAATCGAACAGATGGGGAACCAGATAGAGGAGGTGAAAATCGGGTTAGAAAGTAAATTGGATGCTCAGAGGGGTGAATTGGGACAGATAAGGGTGGCATCTACAAAAGAGAGGGAGGAGATGAAGGAGGAGATACGACTAGGTGTAAGTGAGGAGATCTCAGGGGTACGCGAGGAGGTAAAGCGAGGTGAAAAGCGTATAGAGAAAGAGGTGAGGAATAATACGGCTAGGTTACAGGGGGACATAGAGGACCTGACGGAGGAGGTGGAACAGCTGACGGAGGGACAAAAAGAACTAACGGAGCAGGTTCAAAGGAACACTGCGGTACTAGGAGGGTTAAAAGCGACACAAAACGACATTAAAAATGACTTGATAGCGACACAGAGGCAATGTCAGATGGTACGTGAGGGACTGACAACGAGGTTGGACGAGGTGACAGAATGGAGACGAAGGACCGAGAGGTGAGGACGCACGTAGAAACGGTCAAGATAGCCTTAGAGGACGAACTTGAGGAGACGCACCCGGAAATAAAAGAGGTGAAGCAAAAATTAGAGGAAGTGGAAGAAGAGGTGAGTGAAATTAAGAAGAGACGGACAGAAACTAAGAGAGAAATACAGGAGGAGGTGATGGAATATGTACAAGGTCGGTGCTCAACTCATAATGGTGTGCTTACTAACCAAATAAAGAGTTTGCAGGTGGTGAAGGAGGTGCGGAGACGAGGTGCCAAGGTGAGTGGCGATATACGAGGAAATGTACATGATGTGAGGGGAGCTTCAGTCGGCTTGGGGGTTGCTTTGGACCCGGGTGTTCGAGAGAGGCCGTTGGCGAAGTGTGCGACAGGTACGGTGTGCGAAGGAGGAGGTGTGCGAGAATGTCCGACTATGGGGTGTGTGAGAAAAAAGTGCGCGCCGAGGAGTGAGGGTGCCGTCGAGAGTGAGTCGGTCGTAGCGCGTGTGCGAGGGAGCACATGGAAGCGCGGTGTGGTGAGTGTTATGGAGGAAGTAACGAGAGAGTGTGTGCAAGAGGATGTGCGAGAAAGGTGTGTAATGGACGGGTGCATGAGGAAAGAGTGCGCGGTCGAGAGTAAGGGAGAATGCACGCCTGTGGTGAGTGTTACAGAGGGTGTAACGGGAGAGTGTGCGCAAGAGTGTGCGCGAGAAAGGTGTGTAACGGACGGGTGCATGAGGAAAGAGTGCGCTGTCAAAAGTAAGGGACAATGCACGCCTGTGGTGAGTGTTACGGAGGAAGTAAAGGGAGAGTGTGCGCAAGAGTGTGCGCGAGAAAGGTGTGCAACGGACAGGTGCATGAGGAAAGAGTGCGCTGTCAAGAGTGGTGGTGAAAGTAGTGAGAGTGACACGGAGCATGAGTTGGTTGTGACAGGTGAGAGAGGAAGTACACCTGGAATGGAAGGAAGCACACCTGGAATGGTAGAGCGTGTGTGGGAATGCACGCTGGAATTGGTAGTGAGACACGTGGTTGGGTGTGCGAGTGAGAGCACACCTGTGGTTGTCACAGAGGAGGTGACCGAGGAGGGGGCGCGAAGAGGTGTGTTGGTGAGGTGTGCGAACGACGAATGTGTGCCAAGGTGTTCGGTGGTCAGGTGTGTGACCAAGTCTGTGAGCGGAATGAGTGTACCTGGGTGTGTAAGAGAAGGTGCAATGACGAGGAGCATGGGAACAGCTGGATATATGAGCAAGGAACGGGCTGCGGGGTGTAAGCATGCAGGCGAGGCATCGACGGTAACCGGGTTAGCGGTTAGAGCGACTTATAGCCGAAGCGGGCCCTCGGTGCGTGCCGGGTTTCGCGTGCCGCGAGGACCAGCGGGGATCCGAACCACGGCGGGTTCGAAAGGACCGCCGTACGTGATCCACGCTGGGCCGCGCTTGGAATGGCCGCGTCCGTGCTCCACTAGGCGGAGCGGGCAGCCCGATAGGAAGGGTCGTCATGGCGACCCCCTTTTGTTGAGACGTTCCGGCAGGTCGAGATCGGGCAATTGGATGGCTCCGTGCCGAGGTGGTGCGTGGGATCTCGGCCCGGGTAAGCGTCCTTCCCTGCACCGAGTGCCGGACGTATCCAGCCACCGGCACCAAACAACCCGCATTCATTGCTCGGCTTTACGAAGCCGGGCTGTGGAAGTGAATTGGCGCACCGAGAGGCATTAGTAAGAAGACTGTAATGATGAGGATAGTGGTCTGGACCCGAAATTAGAAAAACAAAATTTAATGATTGGCAAAGGATTGGCGGAGTGATGATTGGTAATGGTACAGTGATTGGCAGATGATTGGCAATATTTTTGATTTGTGGAAATTGGACGAGCAAAATTTATAGTAAGAGATGCCCCATGTGATGGGATGGCCAATCCACCATCCCTAACCAGGAGAGCAAAGGAGCACTAGATTATGGGGTTGATGGCAGTGAAAACTAGCCCGGGAGGGTTAGGATATATCGTGTGTAGGGATCTAGAGAGATGACATTAGGTAACGTTAAGGTTAGTTAGTGACAAGGACACCTGTAGTGGGGACGCAGGTAGTTTAGAGTGGATGATAATGACGAGGGAGCGCAATAGTTTAAAGGGACGACTGGGAAGCGCAAGTTTCAGAGGGGAGTAGTTAGATGAGATGATGCCGTGTGTTTGAGGATTGGAAGTGTATTGTGAAAAGTGTGTAAGGAACAGGTGTGATTGCACAGGTGTGCAACTGAACAGGTGGATGGAGCAGTGTTTGAGTGATGGTGATGGTGATGTGTTGACCAACTGGTCCAGGAAGAGGAGGAGGGTGCAGGTGGCACCAGGTGTGAATGCACAGGTGTGCAACAACAGGTATGAGGAACAGGTGTATGGAATAAATGGTAGTGTGGAGTATATGGAGTATTGAAGTATTGGAGTATTGGAATGGATGGTCGTGGAGTGAGTATGGTGGAAACTATGGAGCGGAGTGGATGGTGCGAAGGTGTGAATGGGGGAAGAGTGGACCCCCATCACGAATACCCGGGGCGGGTAGTGTAAGTGTTAGGTAGAGGGTATAGGTAAATTGTGGTTGGATATTGGCATCTGTGGTGCGGGTGAAAGAATGGTGTTTGGATGGGTGCATTAGTGTTGTGGAAATGGCTGGGTGTGTAGCCTGTTAGTGTGTGTAGTTGGTTTGGGCACTCCACCACTGTGAGGATGTCGGCCAGGTGAGGCCGCAGGTGGGCTCTGGGAGCCGGTAGAGTTGTTGTGGATGGGGCCCGAGGATCCAGAGGACGGACCCGGGTAGCCCAGTGCCAGAGGGCACCGAGGGGTGACAGAGCCAGGAGGGGTCTTCCCCAGTTAGATAGGTTAGGGTGAGGAGCAGGTAAGCTCGGGAGGCAACTGCAGTGGTGGAGGTGTGCAGGTGGGTAGACCTGCTGGGAGAGCTACACGCCCCAGCCCAGAAATTGTGCAAGGGCACCGGGAGATGAATCGGGGGAGTGAGACCCCAAATTGAGAAGCACCACAGTTTGGTCAATGGGAATTGGTTTTTAGAACCCATAGTGTAAGATGGCCAATGGATTGGCAGGGAAAGACCCCGGGTAGAGTAAAGTGTGTTAAAGTCATTTAGAAGGTAGATAGGATGAAGGATCTCCTCGCACCATCTACATGCACTCACCTGGGATGACGTACCTCCACACAATGCCAGGTTGGTTTTGATTATTTTTTATGTGCAAATGTTTTGGATTGTGAGACGCATCATGACGTGGGTGTGACATTGTGCTTGATGTTCCATCTCTTCCTCCTTATGAGGATTGATGATGAATTGGGTGATGGCAAATTTTGGCTAGAGGGATTGTGGAGACGAATTTGGTATCGAAGAAATATGGGGAAGACGTGACAGTAGTGACGAATTTGTAAATGTGTAGATTTTTGTACATATGGGGTAAGGGCAAGGGTAGTGTAGGTGACAGGGGGGTGACGTACGGTAGGGACGAGCTTTCTCACTTCGCTCTCCGTACGCATTTCGCCTTGCATTGCCTTGTTGATGTGTACCCTTGTGACCTTACCCCTCGCTCATCTGTCTTGTCCCCCCTTTTGTCTCCCACATGAGGACCTGAGCGCCATGGGCGCTGAGGGGAGCGTGCGTGAGTCTGCCATTGTGCGCCCGGAACTCCCAGAACCAGCTGTCTGCATCGATGCACCACATTATGGACCACATGTCTGTGGCCGAGCACCACTGATGGACCCCATGGGTTGGGGCGTGGCCCCTTTGCTAGAACCGGCCATGAAGGCCCGAAATATTGCTGGCGGACCTTGATCACAGGGCACCGATGCCCCACAGGTGAACCATACACTAGTCGGCCTGGTGGGCCATAAATAAATAAAAGGGACACGTTGGGTGCAAGTTTAATACAAATAGGCCGCCAGCAAAGGAAAAAGACAACATCTGGAAGAAATAATAATAGCCAGCAGAGGGAGCCGAAGAGCAAGAGACCACCTGCAGGGTTAGGGGTTGTTTGGTTATTTTTATTCATGAACACTGATGAACTGTGGTGACTGCACCGATTGGTGCTTGAGGGTGTGTTGGTGCGTTTTTGGGTGCTTTCATGGTGCATTGATGCAGAGCAGACTGTCTCCCCCCCAGAAAGAACAATTACAGGTCCTGGGTTAGTTTTGTAAATAAAAGTAGTGTCAATTGTAAATAATGCTCCCCACCGTCAATGTATAGTTTGAAGACCATTCCGCAATTCGGTTAGCTGTGGGCGTGAGTCTGTTAGGCAGGGTGCAATGGAGCAGCGGGACACATTTATTTATGTTTTAAAACTGTCACACTCAGGGTCAGGTTAAAAGTAGAGGGAACTACACCTACGTGTCACACTAAATTAAAGTTATAGGCCCGGCGGTGCCTAAGAGGAGGAGGGTGCAGTGTTGCGGATATGAGGATTGCATTTTTTTGATTGTGTGTATTGTAGTGGTAAATTGTTGTGTAACATTGGTTGAATATGGCCGCTCCTGCCTCCAGAGTTGTGTAAAGGTAAAAAGGGCGTCCCGGTAGTTATTCCATGAAACACCACATTGAAGGACCCGATAAAACCCTTGTTCAGTAGCTTATATCTTATTATGTGTTTTAGGGTAAGGCCTTGTCTTCCATTAAAATAATACTCTATTGCACCGAATCAATTAAGAATAGCTCCCCTTCAATACTTCCATTTCCCAGCCAAACTCTCCATCTGCGGGTAAAGCAGTTCACAAGCGTGGGGTGCACGCCCTCTCATTTCGCTGCTATAGTGAATATGTGCTCCGTGCTCTGTTTGAACAGGAGGGGCGGGGTCGCCCGGGAGAGGCAAGCCCAGGGCGCGCCACGAAGGGCGGGGCTGTTCAGCCCCATGCCCAAATAAGGAAACAAGCCCGTGGCTCGCCACGAGGGGCGTGCCGTCGGCGCCATGCCCAAATAAGGAGACAAGCCCGTGGGATTACCATACAAGGTCACGAAACAGAGCACGGGGGGGGGGGGGGGGTAGGGCGGTACCGAAACCGAAGGGGGCGTGTCACACCCGCGCTGAAGGTTTGGACAGAAGGGTGCGAGGATCGCTGGGACAAGCTACACGAGAGATACGGCAGATGAGTCCAGGTGCGTAAGAGGGTTGGCAGTCCACCGGGAGAGAGTTCAGAGTTGCACCGGAGTTGCGTCAGAGATACGAAAAGCCTTTGACAAAGAGCCGCTTCAACCAGCCCCGTTTCAACCAGCCGCGTGAAGCCCTGACGGGGCAGCGAGTGACCCTGCCGGCGTGCGCTGTAAAGCCGAATACAAGGAGCTGCCGGCTCCTCGCTTCCCGCCCGGAGTGGACCTGCTCGCTGTGCCCTGTGATCCCACCTGCTCATCCCTCCAAACGATTCCTACCCTTCCATCCATTTGCATACGTGAGTTTGTTTTGTTCGTGCTGTCCTGGGTAGTAAACTAAGTCTGTATAAGCTAGTAATTTTCACTGTGTCACCTGCGTTTTCATGTCACCTGTAAATAATCGTGACTGCTCTTTTTGCTTATGTGTGTGTAAAAAATAATAAACCCTGTTACTCTTCTGTACGTCTTCTTCTTCCTCTTTGCATTCGTCGTCTTAGTCTTTTCCCCATTGAATATCTGTGGCGCGATACGGCCAACGTTTGGGTGAATCGGGTTTAGTCGGGGAACAACTGTTCGGTCGCGGAGCCTCCGCTCGGCAAACAACATCCTTATCCGCGGACTGTAACAATATATATATATACACACTGTATGTATATATATATATATATATATATATATATATATATATATATATATATATATATATATATATATATATATATTGTTGCGGACATGAGGCCTGTATTTTTTTGATTGTGTTGTATTGTGGTAAATTGGTGATGATTATTGTTTATTCTGCGCCCCCCTGCCTCCGGAGCTGTGTAAAGGTGAAAGGGCATCCCATAATTAGTCCACAAGCATACACGTCAGCCAAGTAATAGAATACCCCTGTTGATAGTTATCTCTTATTCTGTGTTTTAGGGTAAGGCTGTGTCTCCCATTAATTGAAGTACTCCATTGCACCAGTGAAAGAGAATAGATCCCCTTTCATTCCCATCCCCAAAATCCCCATTTCCTTCACATCCCCTTTCGTCATTGCCGAGCCTCGATTGCTGCAATTACCTCCCCTCCAAAACCACCATTGAACATGTGCTCGAATCGGAGAAGAAAGGCGTGCCCGCCCGTCGTCATCAAGGGCGGAGCCAGAGGGTCGCGCGACCAACCAGGGCCGAGGTGAGCACCCCGATGGGCGTGTCCAAAAAGGCCGGCGGCTTAATCGCCAGAGGCGTTATAAAGGCGCGCACGCAGGAAGCAAGTGAGTTGGTCGTCAAGAGAGAGTGGTGAGGAGTCAGTCAGTGGAGTCGGTGGTCAGTTGGTTGAGTTGGTTGCGGTGAGGAGTCGGTGGTGGTGGTCAGTTGGTTGCGTTGGTTGCGGTGAGGAGTCGGTGGTAAAGAGTGAGTGGACCAAGAAAGAGTTGAGGGTTTGGACCAGACGAGTCGGACAAGGCCTGGCAAAGCACGCGACGTCCACAGCAGCCACAACAGCAGCGTGGGGGCCTGAACGGCGGCTGCTAAACGCGCCGGTTGTGCTGCAGGACCCCCTTGGACCTTTCCTCTCCCTCCAGCCATCCACCTCCTGCCTTTCCACCCTTCTTGTGTACGTGAGTTTGTTCTGTTTGTTCTGTCCTGGGTTAATTAAGCTTGTGTAGGTAAGCTAAAGATTTCACTGTGTCACCTGCGTCTTATGTGCTTGTAAATAAACGTGACTGCTTTCTTTTTGCTTATGTGTGTAAATAGTAAATAAATTCAGTAGTATTTCCAACCTTTTTGTCTTCTTCTTCTTCTTCACATCCGTGTCGCCTTTGTCTTTTCCCTATTGACTAGCTGCGGTGCGATCCGGCCAACGTTTGGGTGGAATCGGGTGAGTCGGGGATCCTGTTAGGTCGTGGTAATACACCACCGCTCGGTCAATATAACATCTGTCCGCGACCCGTAACAATTGGTGTCTGGGAGTGGGATTCGAGGCCCGAACCAAATTTTTAAAAACGTCTAGAAAAAATTTGGTCAAAATTTGGAGCGGCCGAAATTTGTTTTGTTTTACAAAACCCGAATTTTGAAATCGTGCCATGGCTGGTCAAGGCGGCGGGATGCCGGTGGGAGAGATAGACGGGGTAGAATCGACCCAGGACCTCGGGGAAATGTATGTGGAGGAAGGAGAGGAGGAGAACATTGGCAATGCGGTTGAGGGGGTATCAGGTGCACAAAATGGCGTGCTCGCGCACGTGGTTGAAGAGTCCCAAAATAGCGGCGCAGTGGAGGGCGAGCCCGCGGTGGCGGCTGGGGACGCTGGGCAAACCGGGTTTGACCTCAGATTATTCTTGACCCAACTGAATGCAAAAATGGATAGTATGGGGGGCCAAATGGGGGCAATGAGGGACGAAGCGAGGGGTACCAATGCCCAAATTGGGGAGTTAGACAAGAAATTTGGGAAGTTAGACAATAATTTTGAGGGGTTAGACAACGGGATAAAAGAGGTGAAACATGGGTTAACGGGGGTGGAAAATAGAATGGCTGCCCAGGAGAATCAGATAGAGGGGATGAAAAATGGGTTAATGGGGCTAGAAAATAGGATGGAGGACAAATTGCGGGAGATAGGGGAGCAATCCGCCAGAGAAATTAAACAAATGGGAGAGCAGATAGAGGAGGTAAAAATCGGGGTAGAAACCAAACTGGATGCTCAGAGGGATGAATTGGGACAGATGAGGGCGGCATCTACAAAAGAGAGGGAGGAGATGAAGGAGGAGATACGACGAGGTGTAGGTGAGGAGGTTTCGGGGCTACGCGAGGAGGTAAAGCGAGGTGAGAAGTGTATGGAGAAAGAAGTGAGGAATAATACGGCTAGGTTACAGGGGGGCATAGAGGATCTGACGAAGGGAGTAGAACAGCTGACAGAGGGACAAACGAAGTTAGTGGAGCAGGTTCAAAGGAACACTGCAGTACTCGGAGGGTTAAAGGCGACACAAAAAGAAATTAAAAATGACTTAATAGCGACACAGAAGGAATGTCAGATGGTACGTGAGGGACTGACAATGAGGGTGGACGAGGTGACAGAGATAATGGAGACAAAGGACCGAGAGGTGAGGATGCACATAGAGACGGTCAGGGTAGCCTTAGAGGATGAACTTGAGGAGACGCACCGAGAAATAAAAGAGGTTAAACAAAAATTAGAGGAAGTGGAAGAAGAGGTGAGTGAAATTAAGAAGAGACGGACAGAAACTAAGTGAGAAATCCAGGAGGAGGTAATGGAATTGGTACAAGGTCGGTGCTCAACTCATAATGTGATGCTCACTAACCAAATAAAGAGTTTGCAGGTGGCAAAGGAGGTGCGGAGACGAGGTACGGAGGTGAGTGGCAATGTATATGTTGTGAGGAAAGCTTCAGTCGGCTTGGGGATTGGTTTGGATCCGGGTGTTCGTGAGAGGCCGTTGGTGAAGTGTGCGACAGGTCTGGTGTGCGAAAAAAGAGGTGTGCGAGAATGTCCGACCATGGGGTGTGTGAGGAAAAAGTGCACGCCGAGGAGTGAGTGTGCCGTCAGGAGCGAGTTGGTCGAAGCGCGTGTGCGAGGGAGCACAGGGAAGCGCGGTGTGGTGAGTGTTACGGAGGAAGTAACGAAAAAGTGTGCGCAAGAGGATGCACGAGAAAGGTGTGTAACGGACGGGTGCATGGGGAAAGCGCATGCTGTCAAGAGTAAGGGAGAATGCACGCCTGTGGGGAGTGTTACAGAGGGTGTAACGGGAGAATGTGCGGAAGAGTGTGCGCGAGAAAGGTGTGTAACGGACGGGTGCATGAGGAAAGAGTGCGCTGTCAAGAATGGAGGTGAAAGTAGTGAGAGTGACACGGAGCGTGAGTTGGTTATGACAGGTGAGCGGGGATGTACACCTGGAATGGAAGGATGCACACCTGGAATGGTAGAGCATGTGTGGGAATGCACACTTGACTTGGTCGTGAGGCACGTGGTTGGGTGTGCGGGTGAGAGCACACCTGTGATTGTCACAGAGGAGGTGACAGAGGAGGGGGCGCGAAGAGGTGTGTTGGTGAGGTGTGCGAGCGACGAATGTGTGCCAAGGTGTTCGGTGGTCAGGTGTGTGACCAAGTCTGTGGGCGGAATGAGTGTACCGAGGTGTGTAAGGAAAGGTACGAGGAGCATGGGAACAGCTGGAGGTATGAGCAAGAAAGGGGTAGCGTATGCATGTAAGCGTGCAGGTGAAGCATCGACGGTAACCGGGTTAGAGGTTAGAACGACTTATAGCCGAATCGGGCCCTCGGTGCGCGTCGGGCAGCTTCGCGTGCCGCGAGGACCAGCGGGGATCCGAACCACGGCGGTTTCGAAAGAACCGCCGTACGCGATCCACGCTGTGCCTCGCTTGGAACGGCCGCGTCAGGGCTCCACTAGGCGGAGCGGGCAGCCCGATAGGAAGGGTCGTCATGGCGACCACTTTTTATTGAGACGTGCCGGCAGGTCGAGATCGGGACATTGGATGGCTCCACGCCGAGGTGGTGCGTGGGATCTCGGCCCGGGTAAGCCCCCGTCCCTGCACCGAGTGCCGGACGCATCCAGCCGCCGGCACAAAAGAACCCGCGTTCATTGCTCGGCTGTACGAAGCCGGGCTGTAGACGTGAATTGGCGCACCGAGAGGATGTAATAAGTAGACGGGTGATGAGGATAGTGGTTTGGACTCAAAATTAGAAAAAGGCGAAATTTGATGATTGGTACGGTGATTGGCAGATGATTGGCAAAATTTTTGATTGGCTGAAATTTGGTGTGCCAAATTGATAGTAGGACCTCCCCGATGTGGTGGGATGGCAAATCCACCATCCCTCACAGAGGTGGGGCAAATGCGCTAGAGCTTATGGGGTGTATGGCAGTGGAAACTAGCCCGGGTGGGTTAGGTTATATTGTGTGTAGGGATCTAGCGAAGATGACATTAGGTAACGTTAAGATTAGTTAGTGACTGATACCTGTAGTGGGGACGCAGGTAGTTTAGTGTGGATAATAATGACGTGGGAGCGCAATAGTTTAAAGGGACGACTGGGAAGCGCAGGTTTCAGAGAGGAGTAGTTAGCTGAGACGATGCCGTGTGTGTGAGGATTGAACAGGTGTGATTGAACAGGTGTGATTGCACAGGTGTGAAACTGAACAGGTGTGTGGAGCAGTGTATGAGTGAGTGATGGTGATGTGTGTTGTGTTGACCAACTGGTCCAGGAAGAGGAGGAGGGTGCAGGTGGCACCAGGTATGATTGCACAGGTGTGCAACGACAGGTGAATGAAGGACAGGTGTATGGAATAAATGGTATGGAGTATTGGAATGGATGGTCGTGGAGTGAGTATGGTGGAAATTGTGGAGTGGAGTGGATGGTGCGAAGGTGTGAATGGGGGAAGAGTGGACCCCCATCACGGATACCCGGGGCGGGTAGTGTAAGTGTTAGGTAGAGGGTACAGGTAAATTGTGGTTGGATATTGGCATCTGTGGTGCGAGTGAAAGAATGGTCTTTGGATGGGTGCATTAGTGTTGTGGAAATGGCTGGGCGTGTAGCCTGTTAGTGTGTGTAGTTGGTTTGGGCACTCCACCATTGTGAGGATGTCGGCCAGGTGAGGCCGCAGGTGGGCTCTGGGAGCCGGTAGTAGTTGTTGTGGATGGGGCCCGAGGATCCGGAGGACGGACCCGGGTAGCCCAGTGCCAGAGGGCACCATGGGGTGACAGAGCCAGGAGGGGCTGTCCCCAGTTAGTTAGGTTAGGGTGAGGAGCTAGGTAAGCTCGGGTGGCAACTACAGTGGTGGAGGTGTGCAGGTGGGTAGACCTGCTGGGAGAGCTACACGTCGCAGCCCAGAAATTGTGCGAGAGCACCGGGAGATGAATCGGGGGAGTGAGACCCCAAATTGAGAAGCACCACAGTTTGGTCAATGGGAATTGGTTTTTAGAACCCATAGTGTAAGTTGGCCAATGGATTGGCAGGGAGAGACCCCGGGTAGTGTAAAGTGTGTTAATGTCATTTAGAAAGTAGTTAGGATGAAGTCTCCTCGCACCATCTGCATCCACTCACCTGAGGTGACAGGTAATCCGCACCATGCCATGTTTAATTATTTTTACTGTGCAAATGTTTGGATTGTGAGACGCATCATGACGTGGGTGTGACATTGTGCTTTGATGTTCCATCTCTGCCTCCTTATGAGGATTGATGATGAATTTGGTGATGGCAAATTTTGAAGTAGAGGGATTGTGGAGACGAATTTGGTATAGGGGAAATATGGGGAAGACGTGACAGTAGTGACGAATTTGTAAATGTGTAGATTTTTGTACATATGGGGTAAGGGCAAGGGTAGGGTAGGTGACAGGGGGGTGACGTACGGTAGGGACGAGCTTTCTCACTTCACCCTCCGTATGCATTTCGCCTTGCATTGCCTTATTGATGTGTACCCTTGTGACCTTACCCCTCGCTCAATTGTCTTTCCCCTTTTGTCTCCCACATGACCTGTGCGCCATTGGGTGCCGAGGGGAGCGTGCGTGGGTCGGCCATTGTGCGCCCGAAATTCCCAGAACCAGCTGTCTGCATCGATGCACCACATTATGGACCACATGTCTGTGGCCGAGCACCACTTATGGACCCCATGGGTTGGGGCATGGCCCCTCTGCTGGAACCGGCCATGAGGGCCCGAAATCTTGCTGGCGGACCTTGGCCACAGGGCACCGATGCCCCACAGGTGAACCACACTTGTCGGCCCTGTGGGCTATAAATAAAATCAAATAAAAAGGACACATTGGGTGCATTTTTCAGTTCAAATAGGCCGCCAGTAAGAAAATGAAAGAATGACAACATCTGGAAGAACAAATAATAATCACCAGCAGAGGGAGCCGAAGAGCAAGAGACACCTGCAGGGTTTGGGTTTGTTGGTTTTATTTTATTGATGAACAGTGGTGACTGCACTGATTGGTGCTTGAGAATGTATTGGTGTGTTTTTGGGTGCTTTCCTGGTGCGTCGATGCAGAGCAGACTGTCTCCCCCCCAGAAAGAACAATCACAGGTCCTGGGTTAGTCTTGTAAATAAAAGTAGCGTCAAGTGTAAATAATGCTCCCCACCGTCAGTGTATAGTTTGAAGACCATTCCGCGATTCGGTTAACTGTGGGCGTAAGTCTGTTAGGCAGGGTGCAATGGAGCAGCGGGACACATTTATTTATGTTTTAAAACTGTCGCACTCAGGGTCAGGTTAAAAGTAGAGGGAACTACACCTACGTGTCACACTAAATAAAAGTTGTAGGCCCGGGACGTGCCTAAGAGGAGGAGGGTGCAGTGTTGCGGACATGAGGCCTGTATTTTTTTGATTGTGTTGTATTGTGGTAAATTGGTGATGATTATTGTTTATTCTGCGCCCCCCTGCCTCCGGAGCTGTGTAAAGGTGAAAGGGCATCCCATAATTAGTCCACAAGCATACACGTCAGCCAAGTAATAGAATACCCCTGTTGATAGTTATCTCTTATTCTGTGTTTTAGGGTAAGGCTGTGTCTCCCATTAATTGAAGTACTCCATTGCACCAGTGAAAGAGAATAGATCCCCTTTCATTCCCATCCCCAAAATCCCCATTTCCTTCACATCCCCTTTCGTCATTGCCGAGCTTCGATTGCTGCAATTACCTCCCCTCCAAAACCACCATTGAACATGTGCTCGAATCGGAGAAGAAAGGCGTGCCCGCCCGTCGTCATCAAGGGCGGAGCCAGAGGGTCCCGCGACCAACCAGGGCCGAGGTTAGCACCCCGATGGGCGTGTCCAAAAAGGCCGGCGGCTTAATCGCCGGAGGCGTTATAAAGGCGCGCACGCAGGAAGCAAGTGAGTTGGTCGTCAAGAGAGAGTGGTGAGGAGTCAGTCAGTGGAGTCGGTGGTCAGTTGGTTGAGTTGGTTGTGGTGAGGAGTCGGTGGTGGTGGTCAGTTGGTTGCGTTGGTTGCGGTGAGGAGTCGGTGGTAAAGAGTGAGTGGACCAAGAAAGAGTTGAGGGTTTGGACCAGACGAGTCGGACAAGGCCTGGCAAAGCACGCGACGTCCACAGCAGCCACAACAGCAGCGTGGGGGCCTGAACGGCGGCTGCTAAACGCGCCGGTTGTGCTGCAGGACCCCCTTGGACCTTTCCTCTCCCTCCAGCCATCCACCTCCTGCCTTTCCACCCTTCTTGTGTACGTGAGTTTGTTCTGTTTGTTCTGTCCTGGGTTAATTAAGCTTGTGTAGGTAAGCTAAAGATTTCACTGTGTCACCTGCGTCTTATGTGCTTGTAAATAAACGTGACTGCTTTCTTTTTGCTTATGTGTGTAAATAGTAAATAAATTCAGTAGTATTTCCAACCTTTTTGTCTTCTTCTTCTTCTTCTTCACATCCGTGTCGCCTTTGTCTTTTCCCTATTGACTAGCTGCGGTGCGATCCGGCCAACGTTTGGGTGGAATCGGGTGAGTCGGGGATCCTGTTAGGTCGCGGTAATACACCACCGCTCGGTCAATATAACATGTATATATATATATATATATATATATATATACATATATTTCTGCCAGTTGATTGTTTGTTTGCCATTTGTATTACAGTGTACAAGAAGGTAGAAATAAATGAATGACATGTTTATCTCACCATTTATTTGGGGGAAAATTATTACGGAAGGTATGAGTTTGTATTATTACGGAAGGTATGAATTACGGAAGGTATGAGAAGGTATGTATTACAGTGGTACCTCGGCTTACGAGTTTAATCCGTTCCGTGACGGAGCTCGTAAGCCAAATCGCTCGTAAGTCAAAGCAAATTTTCCCATTCAAATGCATTGAAATGCTATTAATCCGTTCCAGCCTCAAAAAAAAAACACCAATTTTTTTTGTTAGGTGCTTTTAAATAACAAAAATGTACTTTATAAATAACAAATAATGTATAAACAAGCACGACCTCGTATATACTGTACATAATACAAGAGAATGTAAAGAAATAAACTGGTTTTATTAAGCAGAGGAGAAGAGCATGCCAGGTGAGGTGTGCGTGTTGTCGACTTGGCGAGGCAGTACGATCGTACTCCTTCTACGATATGTACGATTTTGAAGCAGAAGGAGTCCATAAAGGCTATAACGCCAGCCAAGGGCGTTACGATTATTTCAAAGCTCCGGACCTCTATCCATGAAGATATGGAGAAGTTGTTGTTTGTGTGGTTGAAGGAGAAGCAGCTCGCAGGAGATACCGTGACCGAGAGCATCATGTGTTTGAAAAGATTGAAACTCGGATATCGAGCACGGACCACGAGGTGTTTTTTCTTTTTTCTTAATCTCGGTTTCAGTGAACTTTTGCTCTGTGCTCACGTGTACTGTACCTGTACCTGTAATGGTACGTCAGAGGATGGCACCTGTTGTCATCATATTAAGTGCAAGATGTTCTGCATCGTAAGTTGGTACACCGTGGTCTTTCGGCGGTGTTTAAGCCGGCCGTCTTGGCTTCTGTCACCATTGGCATTGAGTCTTTCGATGTAGGTAGGTCGTTGTGTGCCGGTGCCTTGGCCGAATTCCTTCATTGCTGCATTGTTAGCTCACCTGGTTTTTTATACCACATCTTTGGTTATCGGACCAGCGAATGACGTCATCTCCTCCAAAGTATGGCTTATTCTCACTTGTCTTGGACGATCTTCTACTTCTAGCCTTCCACCGTGCATTTGGTGTCCACTGTACTTACTGTACAGTGCCTGGTAAAATTGATGTAATGGGTTTTTGACCGTCAACGCCATGAACCGTCATGAACCGTCAACCGCCATGAACCGCCATGAACCGTCAACGCCATGAACCGCTAACACTCAAAAGCCCATTTATCGCGCCTTATAAAGCAAAACGCAAACCGAAAGCCATGCCTCTCAAGCGAGGCGTGCTTCCGTGGTCACGTGATCCACAGGTGTAGCTCATTATACCCGCACGCGCGACACGCTTTGGCGGTCACGTGACCAGCCACTCTGGAGGCGGGGATCCCCGCCGATGACGTCACCGGCTGGAGCAAGGAGATTCCTCGCTCATGTATTTCGACGATTGCGTGTTTTATATCCAAGCAGAGATGCTTTCACGGCAAGATAACCGCGTGACCGGAACCGGAAGCCACAACCGGAAAATTCAAAAAAATAAATTTTTTGAGCTCGTACATCGGATCTCGGCTCGTATCCCAAAGCAACAAACCGCCCGAGCGACGGCTCGTATCCCGAAAAACTCGTACGTTGGGGCACTCGTAAGCCGAGGTACCACTGTATATATATTGTTGCGGGTTCGTCGCCGGCCTTCTCCCCTTACCAAGGGGGAATTAGTCCCCTTGTCTTTGACTGGCCTGGCGGGACCCGGGACCTATGACGTCCCTCCCGGACAGCGCGAAATAGGGTATTAGGACCAAATTCGCTATTACCTAAATACTCGCGCTGCCCTGAAGGAGGGGATAAGCCCCGCATGAACCACGTGTGTTGAGACGCCGAGCGGTGCGTACACGCGATCCGTGCCGTTTATATGGTGAACCCGGTTCTAGAGGTCTTATTCGTGCCACGCTCAGTCAATGGATAAATCACAAGGGCGATCGAATTGGAAAAGGAAGAACAAGCTTAATTTACACTATACAATATAATATGATTCAGAAAAAGGTGACACACTGAATGAATGAATGAATGAATTTTTTTTTTTTTTTTTTTTTTTTTTTTTTGTATACAAGATCGAGGCTCGTGAAAGAGCGAACATTAATCACACAGAAAGACAAACCGACACATAAAACATATAACATCGGGAGCGGTAGACAAGATGGGGAGAGAGGGGGAAGGACACAAACACAACATTTGAGAGCAGGGACCGAGAGACATGGAGACATCGAGAGATCTGAGAGAGGGCGAGGGCTTGGGGGGGGGGGGGCATGGGAAGGGGGCGGTGGGAGAGGTATAAAACATATGGACACTGCCAGGACTTCCAGGAAAGAAGTTGGAATTTCAAACAAGGTGGATCTGGGGTGAATTAGCGGGGGTAGAAAAGATCAAGGTTTTGGATGGGGGAAGATAAGAGATGGTGGTGAACAGCTGTTTTAAAGACCTGGAGGGAGGAGTGGGATTGAAGGGAGTGAGGGAGTTTGTTCCAGAGGCGGGAGAAAAGAGGAATGAAAGAGTGAAGGTGAGCAGAGAGCCGAGATTTCGGCAGTTTAACCATCAGAGGGTTGCTGGCAGATCTTGTGCGACCTGTAGGAATATTTGGGGGACAGAGCACAGAGAGAGCTGGGGGTGCAAGGCCGGAGAGGAGTCGGTAGAAGACAGAAAGACCACCTACCTGCCTGCGGTGAGTGAGTGAAAGGCCCTCAGAGATAGCTTCATCGCGGGAGATTCCAATAATTCTGAAAGCTTTGGTTTCAACAGCGTGAAGCCGAGCTAGGTGTGAGGCAGGAGCACCGGCCCATAGGGGAGAACAGTATTCCATTGAGCTGCGGATGAAAGCCTTGTATGTGGTGAGGAGCTCAGGTGTGCCGAGGAAGGACTTCGCACGACGGAGGATGCCCAGTCGGCGACTGGCTTTGGAGGCCAGCTTGGAAATGTGGTTTTCCCAAGAAAGATCATGGCAGATAGTGAGACCCAAAATCTTGAGCGACAGAACTTCTTGGAGAGGATTGTTGAGAAAGTAGATGGGAGGGTTGTCCAGTCGATCTTTTCGGAGAGACATAGTAAGAGTGTGAGATTTGTCAGGATTGAAAGACATGTTCCACTTGTTTGACCAGTCTGTGATTTTGTCCAGGTCTTCAGAGAGTGAGGAGGCAGCAGACTGCCGATCTGAGGGAAGAGGTATGGAGCGGCAGAGAGTGGAGTCATCAGCAAAGAGATAGAGAGGATTTTCGAGAGAGTCAGAGAGATCATTGATGAAGACCAGAAAAAGCACGGGGCCCAGAACACTGCCTTGGGGAACTCCAGCCTGAACAGGAAGAGGAGATGAGAGAAACCCATTCAGGGCCACACGTTGACGACGACTAGAGAGGAAGTCCGCCAGCCATGCGTGGAGATTTCCATGGATACCAAAGGAGGAGAGTTTGGTGAGCAGAGCGGGGTGCCAGACCGTGTCGAAGGCACGTGATATGTCGAGGGAGACAGCTCTAATTTCCTGTTTGGCATTGAGGACCTCCATCCATTGTTGAGACAGCAGAAGCAGCATGTCCAGAGTAGAGTGACCTGGTCTAAAACCAAATTGATGATCAGAGATCAAGCCATTGGAGAAGAGGAAAGATTTCATATCCGAAGCAATGATGGATTCCATGACTTTGCTGATAATTGGGAGAAGGCTGATTGGTCTGTAGTTGCTAGGATCTGTTTTTGCACCTTTTTTGTGCAAAGCGGTGATGTTGGCTGATTTCCAAGCAGATGGCAGTTGACCTTGAGCAAAAGAGAGGGTGAAGAGAACAGAGAGAGGGTGAGATAGAGCAGCAGAGCAGGATTTTAGGACCCGTGGGCTGATGCCGTCGGGTCCAGTTGCAGAATCAGAGTCGAGGGTTGACAGAAACTTTTCCACCTTGTCAGGAGGAAAGGACACGGAGTCCAGGAGCAGCAGGGTACGACTGGGTATGGTGGGTACAGAGAGGGATGGGTTTGGGACACAAGATTTAGAGGCAAACACAGAGTTGAGGCATTCAGCTTTTTCACGTGCGGAGTCAGCTGTGTAGCCGTTTGAGGTAAGGGAGGGGATGGAGGGGGAACAAACACCAGAAACGGATTTGACCAGACGCCACCAGGATTTGGAAGAGGGAGACAGATAAGAGAGTTCGGTCTTGAGAATGGAGAGATATTGTTTCCTGGCTCTCCTGAGGGTGGACACACACTTGTTTCGGGCTTTGTGAAAGGAAATGAGATTTCCTTCCATTGGATTTGCTTTCCAGGAGACGAAGGCAAGTTGTTTCTGGGCAACAGCCTCACCACAAGATTCCGTGTACCATGGACGGGAGGAAGGGTATGACAACTGAAGACGAGATGGGATAAATCTGTGCATGAGAGAGAGCAATTTACTTTGGAAGAATTCCCAGGATGAGTTGATGTCAGAGGTGGTAGAGATGGGAGACCAGTCCAGATGATTGATGGCTGCTTGAAGACCGTGCCAGTTGGCCTGAGTGAAATGCCAGACTCGTCGACGCTGAGCAGGCTCCCTGAGGATGGTCAGAGAGATGTCCACTTTAACAAGGACATGATCAGATGATCCGATCGGAGCAGAAGAAGAGCAGCAGACATTTTCAGGGAAGTTAGTCATAACCAAGTCCAGAAGAGAAGATGTTCCGTTGACTGAGATCCGGGTCGGGAAATTGACAGATTGTGTCAGTCCCAGTGAGTCGCAGAAGTCCTTTGCTGAAGAGCCATGGCTGGTGAGAGAGGTACCCACACCCAGCCAACTGGCATGGTGACAATTGAAATCACCACATATGAGGAAGAGAGAGTTGGGATGAGTAGATAGAAGTTGGTCCATATCATCAGACAGCGAGATGTAGATGGAGTCATCACTGTTTGGTGGACGGTACAACACACATATGAACAAGAGGTGGGAGCGAAGGGGAAGCCGTAGCCAGAGGTATTCCTGGGGGTGAGGTGGAGAGAGTGCAGTGCAGGGCGAGTGAGGAAGAGAGTTTTTGATAAAGATAGCAACCCCGCCTCCAGGACGAGGCTCAGGTCTATCATACCGGAGGAGGGAGTAGCCCGGGAGAGATACTATGGAATCAGAGACATCATAAAGGAGGAAAGTTTCTGTTAAGCAGATCACGTCTGGTTTGACAGAAGCAACCTGTATGGAGAGATCAGTTAAGTTTGAACGAAGGCCCCGGATGTTTGAGGTCCATACCGTTAATGAAGAGGAAGGGGGAGCATCAGATACAGAACAGGGGGGAGGAGGGGTAGGGTAAGATGTGGAAGAGGTGGAAGAGATAGGGAGAGCTGTTGAAGGTGTGTCAGAGATTTCAGAATAGCTCGGAGAAAGGGAAGGATGGGGCGGACAAAAGGTTTGATGGTGATTGGGTGAGCCATAATGAGGTGTTATTTGAGGAGGGGGAAGAGCGAGGCAGAAGGTTGGGGGAGATGGAGGTGAGAGCTTGAAGGGGGAAGAAGCGGGGAGGACGCTTTGAGGAGGGGGAGTGAGAGGGGGGAAATTGAGAAGCAATGAGGGTGGGGAGATTTGAAGGGGAGGGGTGAGGGGGGAGTTTGGGAGGGAAGGGACAAGGGGAGGGATTTGAAAGGGATGGGATATGGGGGAGATTTGGAGGGGAGGGGTGAGGCAGGAGTCTAGGAGGGGAGGGGCGAGGGGGCGTCTTGGTGGGGAGGGGTGAGGGGGTAGTTTAGGAGGGAGGGGGCAAGGGGGGAGATTTGAAAGGGATGGGTGATGGGGAAGATTTGGAGGGGAGGGGTGATGGGGAAGATTTGGAGGGGAGGGGTTATGGGGAAGATTTGGAGGGGAGGGGTGAGATTGGATTTTTGAAAGTGTACGATTTATGGGAAACGAACATTTATTGCAAAATGAGTTTCTTGTGACCTTCGAGTTAAAAATACGTTTAAGGACGCTGGATGGAGGATGGAGTGCAGGAGAGTTTAGGGAATGTAGAAAAAAGGCACTATAGGAGATGGATATTTTTTTTGGGATGAATTGATTTGGTGAGCAAGTCGAAAGCAGCCTTTTAAAGAAGAAGAAGAAAAAGGTGTTATAAAATATGACGGAATACATAACTTGAGGGGAAAGTGTAAACATTGAAGGTTAATGAGTGAAAACTATCTGGGGAAATGGGGGAGAAACACGTGGTCGAAGAACGAACGAACGAATAAGAATAAATAAACGAATGAGAACAGAGAAGGAAATGTTTTTTTTTTTTTTTTTTTTTTTTTTTTTGAGTTGAGATTTACACAAGGAAGTAGGCTATGGGTGAAAAGCCTGGGAATACAGAGAACGAAAGTTGTTGGATCACAAACGACGGACCGCTGAGAGAAAAACAAAGCCTCAAGGTTGTACAGTGCACACTGTACAAGGCCTCAAGACACGACACGGCAAACAGACGATCAATTTATGAAAGATAAACACCGAGAAACAACCAAAGTTGCACACAATAACTTCACACACCGAAAGATAAATACAGTTTCGACAAAATACAATTGTGAACAAACTTAACTTCGAAAAACGTGGAGACCGTGTGGAGCTTCGAAAATCCCTCCCACCGTCTCCGAGATCTCGCGAGATCAAAAGCCAAAGAATGATCGTTTTAAGGCCATTTTTCCCCGCTAGAGCGGGGGTTAGCCTTGCGGGCCCCATGACAATCATGGTTCCCTGTTTGAGGCAATGTTTTTATGGCCGGATGCCCTTCCTGATGCCAACCCTTGGTCGCCTCTTACGATGCGTAGGTATACGGTGTACCTATTCTATACCGGGGTACACACCGGGATAAGCGCAGAGCAGCCTTATACAGTCTTAATTAATACCCAGGACAAACGGGCCCATCTCACACACACACACTCACACGGGGCTTGCAGCTGCAGGATGATGGTCCGCGCGTCCAGGGATGGCTCTCATGCAGCTCCCTCCGGTCTCCGGCTCGTCCCGTGCAGATGGAAGGAGGAGAAGGCAGGAGCTCGTAGCACCGTTTGGACGCACGGGGTTATTACGGGGCGAACGGTAGGGGGGTGGGCTCTAGTGCGGCTGGCGGTTAATCACTCGCAGGTTTATCCGCGTCTACTCGCGTGGCTGAAGTAGGCCCTATTCGCCACCGGCGCGTCTGGCTGCAGCCGTGTACTCGTACCGCCAATGCCTCTTCTTCTTCCCCTCTGGCGAGTACGTACTATGGCGAGTTACAGTTCAAAGCCTCAAAGCGCTATCACCACGAAGTTCTCCCAAGTCCTTCTCCCTCAAAGTCCTGCTCGTAAATTCTCCTGCCGACAAGTCCTTTCTCTCTCCTCTGCGAGTCCTGTTCAAGGGCTTTGTGCAGCGACTTATATAGGCACGTCCCGCGAACCTTCTCGAACTCACCAGACGCGCCTCTCCACGCCCTCTCATGCCATGCCGTTACAGCCCTGATTGGCTTGGGATATATGCCTGATTGGAGTTGTAGGAGTTGCAGGAGATGTAGGAGTTGCAGACAACGAGAAGGCGAGACACTTCTTGGCTTGTTCAAAGCTCCTTTATGCCAACAGAACTAAACTAATACCGGAACTCACGCATCTTTTACAACACAAATCACTCTTAAGGGGGCGTGGCTCCAACAACCGAGCGCACGCCACGACCATACCATCAACAGCCCCACTGGTCCCGTGCCTGTGGATTATGTCTCAATGGGTAACCCTCACATGCCCCCCCCCCCCCCCCCAGAATTCACTCGCACAGGCAATGTCAGTTTTCGGGGGGCCTTAACCACCCGGCCGAAACAACCTCTGATGACCCGAGCAGGGACTGTTAGCGGCTTGGCAGTAGGCGGGCCAACCGGGGACTTACCCGACGGGGGATGGCCCCGCCGTGGGGGTTGCGCCAACCGAGGGGGCTGGTCTAGGTCCAAGTGCGCCGGCTTGAGGCGGTCCACCGAAAGGTGGTCCGGTTTGCCACCGATGTCGACCACGAAGGACTTGTCCCCGGCCTCCAGAACGCGTATAGGCCCGTCGTAAGGCACCAGGTCCGATCACCTCCCTCACTCTCTTCTATCCCACTCCTCCCTCCAGGTCTTTAAAACAGCTGTTCACCACCATCTCTTATCTTCCCCCATCCAAATCCTTGATCTTTTCTACCCCCACTAATTCACCCCAGATACACTTTTTTGAAATTCCAACTTCTTTCCTGGAAGTCCTTGCAGTGTCCATATGTTTTATACCTCTCCCACCTCTCCCCAAGCCCTCTCCCTCCCACAGTTCTCTCGATGTCCCTGCTCTCAAATGTTGTGTTTGTGTCCTTCCCCTCTCTCCCCATCTTGTCTACCACTCACCTTGTTTTGTGTTTTATGTGTCGGTTTGACTTTTTGTGTGATTAATGTTAGCTCTTTCACGAGCCTCGATGTTGTATACAAAAAAAAAAAAAAAAAAGGTAAACCACTTTTTTTCTAATTTCTAAAATCCTCAATTTTCATCCGATTGACTTGAAATTTGAATAGGATTTTCATACAAGCTAACGGAATTCAACCACCAACTATTTTTGAGGTAAAATAGGGCAAAAGGTCAACATAAGCCAAATTTCTAAAGAGGCAAATTTCTAACATCCTCAATTTTCATCTGATTGACTTGAAATTTTAATAGGATTTGCATATCTCGTCACTGAATTCAACCACCAAGTATGTTCGAGGTCAACATGGGCAAAAGGTCAGCATAGGCCAAAAGGTCAACATAGGCCGAATTTCTAAAATCCTTAATTTTTATCCGATCAACTTGAAATTTGAAGAGGACATACATCTGGACACTGAATTCAACCAAGTATTTTTGAGGTCAACATAGGCCAAATTTCTAAAATTCTCAATTTTCATCTGATCGACTTGAAATTTTAAGATGATTTGCATACTAGGTTACTGGATTCAACCACCAATTCTTTTTGAGGTCATTATAGGCCAACCACTTATTTTAGGGATTTCGCAAGTATCATGCTATGCATGACATATTTCTGCTTGTTTGTTTGTCTGTCTGTGAACAAGATATCTCAAAAAGTTGCGGACGGATTCGGACGAAATTTGGTTGAGAGGTTGTGTGTGTGTGACAAGGAAGAATTGATTACATTTTGGTGAAGATCTGAATATGAATTCGGATGCGAGAATTATTTAATTTTTAAGTGATTCTTCACTATTGAGAGATCGGGCGAAAAGCGATATATAGCATCATGTTTTTAAAAAAATGCTTATGGACAAGTTATAACAAAAGTAGGTGGATGAGTTGGTTCGGTGAGAAGAACAAGTCGATTAGACTTTCGTTCAGGTCCGAATCCATATCAGTGGGATACAACTGTTCAGCTGGGCAGAGGTATGCGCTCTACCGAGTGCCATTCTAGTTTGTTCTGCGTTTTAACTCTTCCACAAGCCTATACCTTGTATTAAAAAAGAGGTGCGTGTTAGCATTGCCGAGCAACCAGTTCCAGTGCAAGCTCGATTGTCTTGGGTCACGTGACCAGCCGTGAGCAGACCGAGGCTGCAGCGGTCATCTTTTATTGACGGATATATTCATTTAACGACGGTTTTGTGATTTTTTTCCCTGGGATATTAGCTTCGAGTTGCATCAGTATGTGAAATTTCAGTTTTCTACCCCACAAAGCATTTCTATCAGTCGGTCAGTCAGTAAGTCAGTGGTTAGAAAGAGCTTTACATATTAGATAGATATCTATATTTGTTCTGTGTTCTCCTGCAGACAGAGTGGTGTGGAGGTAACACACTCGCATGTGGGCTGTCGTGTCTGGGTTGGAATTTCCACTTGACTAAAAACTGTTTTGAGTGTCTTGCAGGTCAGATTGGTGTTTTGCAGGCAGTGAGTTGTACCCAAAGCACGTGGTCTGTCGTTTGAATGTAGTGTCTGGGTGTCCCCTGTCCCGTATGTCTGAATTTGTTGCAGGTTGACATTAAAGATCCCCAGGTGTTATTCATGGAGAATAGTCAAGCTCTCTATTACCCACACCCTGAACAAATAAAATTTTCCTGTCGTAACACTCCAGTCGAAAAAAAAAAATTCCCTGGCTGACACCACAAGATTATTGGTAATTACTACTCATAGTAATACAAAAAGCAACTCCTACCTCTTCAAAAGTCTCAAATATTCTAACCTGCTTTTTGTAACCCAGCAGTGAGTGCCACTTTTTTGTTTTTCCAATGACTTTTTTTCGTCAATCCACAAAAGGCAATCCTTGCTATATATAGTGCATGACCAGCATTCAGCAAGGAGGAAGTGAGAATTGAGCGATGTCATGTTGTATATCTGTGTTTGCTATATCACAATGACCTAAACCAAGTTTTACCAAGTGACCCCCTACCTAAAAGGGAGAATGTTAAATTAATTAAACCAATGCAAGGTCGTATATTGAAACAATGTAAAAACTATTTTACCAGGCGAGCCATGATAACTTGAGCATTTTTGTGTGTGTGTTTGTACAAGATCGATGCTCGTGTAAGAGCAAACATTAATCACATAAAAACAAACTGAAACAAAAAACACATGATCAAGGGAGCGGGAGACAAGATTTGGACAGAGAGGGGAGCACACAAGTACAACAGTAGAGAACAGGGACATCGGGAGATCTGTGGGAGGGAGAGGGGCTTGGGTGGAGGAGAAACAAAACAGTTACTTAAGAACAGTTTAATAGCCTCATATTTATATTATAACACAATCCAAAACAACATAATTAGAAATGTTTGAGACGAACCACGTTTTAAGACATTGTTTTCCTGATTTGTTAATAACTCAGCCAAGGCCAAGCGAAGCGACGTCAGGGCCGTTTATTCCTAATACGTCAAACACTGCAGCCAATGCCAACAAAAAACAGACTTTTTTTGGAATGACGACCACATTTTCCATCAAATTATCATGTAACTTTGTTTAAGAATTACCCATGGGTATGCACTGCCATGTTGAAAGTTTCATGTCAATCGCTCAGACCGTTGCAGTGAAAATAAATATAAAGCGAATAAAGGTGAGAAAGTGAGGGCCTCAGCCAACGTTCCACAACATGGTCAAGGATAGTAGTGTACACCTTCTATTAGTTTTATTCTTAATATAACATCCAAGCAAAGGTATGAAATTTTTCTGAAAAAATTGTGAAATTGACACTTACCTGGTATGCGAAATCAAAAACAAGTTCATTTAAACCACTTGCCTGGTATAACTTCGAGTATCGCTGCGCTGGTGCAATTCCCCATGTGGCCATTCTCATGTAGACACAGCTTTGTGTTCACATGATGGAGGCGACCAGCAAGAAATTCAAAATCATCTTCCGCTAGATTTTGAATGCGCAGAGCATTAGTGCCCAAGTCATACAATGTGCAGTACGTGCCAAATGACCAACAAAGATGTTGGTTTGTATATAAAGTCCAAGGATTACTGCACCAGTTCATCATTTGGAATACAATGGCGTTGTTAGTTGAAAGATCAAGGCAGACCCGTGGCGCAAGTTCAGGCACACTCTCAACGATACAAATGCAACCAGTACTGAATGCATTTTGATATTCTGAAAACAAACAAAGAAGAATATGAGATCATGTTTTCAAACAAATGAAACTAATCAAAATTTTGTTTTGTTAAAGCTCCAATACTTATGTGAGAGCTTGCATTTGGCCATCTGGAGTTTCAAAGGATACCTGATAAAATCTAACTGATTTTTACATACACTTACAAAACATAAATTACTGAATATCTCATGATGCTGTTCCTGTGCTGCACAGGTACTCAAAACTATCTTATATTCTCCTTGCAGTTGCAGTTTATTAACCCCTGTTGAAATTATTCTTTAATGGGGGCTTATGGATTTGGTCTCGTCCGTCCGTGCGTCTGCAACCATATCTGAGATGTATGGACCGATTTTGTTCATACTTGGCACAAAAATAAAACATGACAGTATCCATATGCACATCATTTTTTTTCGCAATGCAATCAAAGATGGCGGACTAGCGGCCATTTTAGTTGTAAAAAACCCGATGTTGAACATGTCCTCAACCATTTCCCGGACATGCATTTGCCAATGTTGTTCAAACTTGGCACACACCATGTCCTCAACCCTTACATATGCACGTCATTTTTTTTTTCGAGATCAGATCCCAGATGGGTGACTGGTGGCCATTTTGTTAATTTTTTTTTTTTTTTTTTTTGTATACAGAGTCGAGGCTCGTGAAAGAGCTAACATTTATCAAACAAACAAATCAAACAAACAAGTAAACAAAGTATATAAAAATGGGAGCGGTCGACAAGATGGGGAGAGAAGGGGAGGAAGCACACAAACACAACATTTGAGGGCAGGGACATCGGGAGATGTGTGGGAGGCAGAGGGCCTGGGGGGAGGCAGGATAGGTATAAAACGCAAGGACACCAAGGACTTCCAGGAAAGAAGACAAAAGTCACCTCAAAAAAGTGGATTTGGGGTGAAATTAGCGGGGGTAGAAAAGATCAAGGTTTTGGATTGGGGAAGATAAGAGATGGTGGTGAATAGTCGTTTTAAAGACCTGGAGGGAGGAGTGGGATTGAAGAGAGTGAGGGAGTTTGTTCCAGAGGCGGGAGAAAATAGGAATGGAGGAGTGAAGGTGAGCAGAGAGCCTTGATTTTGGCAGTTTAACCATAAGAGGGTTGCTGGCAGATCTTGTGCGACCTGTAGGAATATTTGGGGGACAAAGCACAGAGAGAGCTGGGGGAGCAAGGCCGGAGAGGAGTCAGTAGAAGACAGAAAGACCACCTACCTGTCTGCAGTGGGTGAGTGAAAGGCCCTCGGAGATAGCTTCATCACGGGAGATTCCAATGATTCTGAAAGCTTTGGTTTCAACAACGTGAAGCCGAGCTAGGTGTGAGGCAGGAGCACCGGCCCATAGAGGAGAACAGTATTCCATTGAGCTGCGGATGAAAGCCTTGTATGTGGTGAGGAGCTCAGGTGTGCCGAGGAAGGACTTCGCACGATGGAGGATTCCCAGTCGGCAATTGACTTTGGAGGCCAGCTTGGAAATGTGGTTTTCCCAAGAAAGATCATGGCAGATAGTGAGACCCAAAAGCTTGAGCGACAGAACTTCTTGGAGAGGACTGTTGAGAAAGTAGATGGGAGGGTTGTCCAGTCGATCTTTTCGGAGACACATAGTAAGAGTGTGAGATTTGTCAGGATTGAAAGACATGTTCCACTTGTTTGACCAGTCTGTGATTTTGTCCAGGTCTTCAGAGAGTGAGGAGGCTGCAGACTGCCGATCTGAGGGAAGAGGAATGGAGCGGCAGAGAGTGGAGTCATCAGCAAAGAGATAGAGAGGATTTTCCAGAGAGTTGGAGAGATCATTGATTTAAAAAAAAAAAGAAAAACACATTTAGAGGCCATTTTTCCCCGCAAAGCGGGGGTTGGCCTTTTTCGGGGACCGTGGTTGTTGTTGATAAAGATCATTGATAAAGATATAAAGACATATCAATGAAAGGAGAGATCATTGATAAAGCATGCATACATGCTGTACAAACCCATGACATCTTCCAGTGATTTATTCAGAGTCTGGGTGCTATTGTTGTTTGATTTAAATCCACATACATGTTGATGCATACATGCTGTACAAACCCATGACATCTACCAGGGATTTATTCAGAGTCAGGGTGCTATTGTCGTTTGATTTAAATCCACATATATGTTGATGCTTACATGCTATACTAACCCATGCCATCTACCAGTGATATATTCAGAGTCTGGGTGCTATTGTCGTTTGATTTATATCCACATATATGTTGATGCTTACATGCTATACTAACCCATGTCATCTACCAGTGATTTATTCAGAGTCTGGGTGCTATTGTTGTTTGATTTAAATCCACATATGTGTTGATGCACACATGCTACACTAACCCATGACATCTTCCAGTGATTTATTCAGAGTCTGGGTGCTATTGTCGTTTGATTTAAATCCACATACGTGTTGATGCATACATGCTGTACAAACCCATGACATCTTCCAGTGATTTATTCAGAGTCTGGGTGCTGTTGTCGTTTGATTTAAATCCACATACATGTTGATGCATACATGCTGTACATACCCATGACATCTACCAGCATGACATCTAGCCCTGGTGTTGGGCTAGCGGCTAGGGTGCCCGCTTAGGATCCTAGGTTCCTGGGTTTGAATCCCGGTCGATCGCTGAATTAACGCCAGGGGGGTACACTCAGCCTGTCATCCTTCCGAGGTCGGCTAATTGAGTACCAGTTCACTGGTAATTCCCTGTTTGTCGTTAAAGGCGGCAAAAAGGGTTGGCGTCAGGAAGGGCATCCGGCCGTAAAACATTGCTTCAAAAAGGGGACCAAAAAAACAACAACAACCACGGTTCCCGAAAAAGGCCAACCCCCGCTTTGCGGGGAAAAATGGCCTCTAAATGTGGTTATTATTATATATACATGTTGATGCATACATGCTGTACAAACCCATGACATCTTCCAGTGATTTATTCAGAGTCTGGGTGCTATTGTCATTTGATTTACATCCACATATATGTTGACGCTTACAAGCCTTACATGCTATACTAACCCATGACATCTTCCAGTGATTTATTCAGAGTCTGGGTGCTATTGCTGTTTGCTTTAAATCCACATACATGTTGATGCATACATGCTGTACAAACCGATGACATCTACCAGTGATTTATTCAGAGTCTGGGTGCTATTGTCGTTTGATTTAAATCCACATTTATGTTGATGCTTACATGCTGTACTAACCCATGACATCTACCAGTGATTTATTCAGAGTCTGGGTGCTATTGTCGTTTGATTTAAATCCACATATATGTTGATGCTTACATGCTATGCTAACCCGTGACATCTACCAGTGATTTATTCAGAGTCTGGGTGCTATTGTCATTTGATTTAAATCCACATATATGTTAATGCTTACATTCTATACTAACCCATGGCATATACCAGTGCTTTATTCAGAGTCTGGGTGTTATTGTCGTTTGATTTAAATCCTATAATCCTATAAATCCTATAAATCCACATATAGCAGAAATGTGCTTGTTTAGAGTGGACATCTCTCTGACCATTCTCAGAGAGCCTCCTCAGCGTCGACGAGTCTGGCATTTCACTCAGGCCAACTGGCATGGTCTTCAAGCAGCCATCAATCATCTGGACTGGTCTCCCATCTCTACCGCCTCTGACATCAACACATCCTGGGAATTCTTCCAACGTAAACTGCTCTCTCTCATGCACAGATTTATCCCATCTCGTCTTCAGTTGTCATACCCTTCCTCCCGTCCATGGTACACGGAATCTTGTGGTGAGGCTATTGCCCAGAAACAACTTGCTTTCGTCTCCTGGAAAGCAAATCCAACGGAAGGAAATCTCATTTCCTTTCACAAAGCCCGAAACAAGTGTGTGTCCACCCTCAGGAGAGCCAGGAAACAATATCTCTCCGTTCTCAGGACAGAACTCTCTTATCTGTCTCCCTCTTCCAAATCCTGGTGGCGTCTGGTCAAATCTGTTTCTGGTGTTTGTTCCCCCTCCATCCCCTCCCTCACCTCAAATGGCCACACGGCTGACTCCGCGCGTGAAAAAGCTGAATGCCTCAACTCTGTGTTTGCCTCTAAATCTTGTGTCCCAAACCCATCCCTCTCTGTACCCACCGTACCCAGTCGTAACCAGCTGCTCCTGGACTCTGTGTCCTTTCCTCCTGACAAGGTGGAAAAGTTTCTGTCAACCCTCGACTCTGATTCTGCAACTGGACCTGATGGCATCAGCCCACGGGTCCTAAAATCTTGTTCTTCCGCTCTTTCACTCCCTCTCTCTGTTCTCTTCACACTCTCTTTTGCTCAAGGTCATCTGCCATCTGCTTGGAAATCTGCCAACATCACCGCTTTGTACAAAAAGGTGCAAAAACAGATCCCAGCAACTACAGACCAATCAGCCTTCTCTCAATTATCAGTAAAGTCATGGAATCCATCATTGCTTCAGATATGAAATCTTTCCTCTTCTCCAATGGCTTGATCTCTGATCATCAATTTGGTTTCAGACCTGGTCACTCTACTCTGGACATGCTGCTACTGCTTTCTCAGCAATGGATGGAGGTCCTCAATGCCAAACAGGAAATTAGAGCTGTCTCCCTTGACATATCATGTGCCTTCGATACGGTCTGGCACCCCGCTCTGCTCACCAAACTCTCTGTTGGTATCCATGGAAATCTCCACGCATGGCTGGCGGACTTCCTCTCTAGTCGTAGTCAACGTGTGGCCCTGAATGGGTTTCTCTCATCTCCTCTTCCTGTTCAGGCTGGAGTTCCCCAAGGCAGTGTTCTGGGCCCTGTGCTTTTTCTGGTCTTCATCAATGATCTCTCCGACTCTCTTGAAAATCCTCTCTATCTCTTTGCTGATGACTCTACTCTCTGTCGCTCCATTCTTCATCCCTCAGATCGGCAGTCTGCAGCCTCCTCACTCTCTGCAGACCTGGACAAAATCACAGACTGGGCAAACAAGTGGAACATGTCTTTCAATCCTGACAAATCTCACACTCTTACGATGTCTCTCCAAAAAGACCGACTGGACAACCCTCCCATCTACTTTCTGAATAATCCTCTCCAAGAAGTTCTGTCACTCAAACTTTTGGGTCTCACTATCTGCCATGATCTTTCCTGGGAAAACCACATTTCAAATCTGGCCTGCAAAGCCAGTCGCCGACTGGGCATCCTCCGTTGTGCGAAGTCCTTCCTTGGCACACCTGAGCTCCTCACCACGTACAAGGCTTTCATCCACAGCTCAATGGAATACTGCTCTCCCCTCTGGGCTGGTGCTCCTGCCTCACACCTAGCTCGTCCACGCTGTTGAAAGCAAAGCATTCAGAATCATTGGAATCTCCCGCGATGAAACAAACTCCAAGGGCGTCTCACTCACTCACCGCAGGCAGGTTGGTGGTCTTTCCGTCTTCTACCGACTCCTCTCTGGCCTTGCCCCCCCAGCTCTCTCTGGGCTCTGTCCCGCAAATATTCCTGCAGGTCGCACAAGATCTGCCTGCAACCCTCTTATGGTTAAACTGCCAAAATCAAGACTCTCTGCTCACCTTCACTCCTTCATTCCCCTTTTCTCCCGCCTCTGGAACAAACTCCCTCACTCTCTTCAATCCCACTCCACCCTCCGGTCTTTAAAACAGCTGTTCACCACCATCTCTTATCTTCCCCCATCCAAAACCTTGATCTTTTCTACCCCCGCTAATTTCACCCCAATTCCACTTTTTGAAATACCAACTTCTGTCTTGGAAGTCCTTGGTGTCCTTGTGTTTTATACTTCTCCCCCCCCCCCCCACCCCCCTTCCCACGCCTCCTCCCCCCAAGCCCTCTCCCTCCCACACATCTCCCTGCTCTTAAATGTTGTGTGCTCTCAAGTGTTTGTGTGCTTCCCATTCTCTTGTCTTCCGCTCCCTCTTTTTATTTTGTTTGTCTGGTTGATTTGTTTGTGAAGTAAATGTCAGCTCTTTCACGAGCCTCGATTCAGTATACAAAAAAAAAAAAAAAAAAAAAAAAAAGACCAGAAAAAGCACAGGGCCCAGAACACTGCCTTGGGGAACTCCAGCCTGAACAGGAAGGGGGAGATGAGAGAAATCCATTCAGGGCCACATGTTGTCTACGACCAGAGAGGACGTCCGCAAGCCATGCATGGAGATTTCCATGGATACCATAGGAGGAGAGTTTGGTGAGCAGAGCTGGGTGCCAGACCGTATCGAAGGCACGTGATATGTCAAGGGAGACGGCTCTGATTTCCTGTTTGGCATTGAGGACCTCCATCCATTGTTGAAATGGATGGAGGTCCTCACTTACTTTTTCCACATGCACAATTTGCATTAATGTTTATTTAAATTATACAATGGACTACAAAATGTAAATGTTTCATGATATTTGTTATATTATATCACCTTTATCTATCAATATTGTTGAAATGAAGATCCAATAGCTGTATGTTGAAATATGTTGAAAAAGGCAAAACTTTACATTGGGTGTACTTACTTTTTCACGTGACTGTACGTCAGTTGTTACTTTACTCATTTTATTATGAAAAGATTTTTTTCCTAGTTATTACTTATGTGATATTGGTCATAACATCATTATCCATATTAATCTGTAGTTCTGTTTCTTCCAAGAGCAAACAATATGCATCAAGTTCGACACCTTCCTTCCTTTCAATGTACAGGGAAGTATCCACTCTATTTGACCTTGTAGTTTCCTTTTGAGCACTCAGGTCAATCGCGTAGATTGTATATAGACTTAAACGACGCCATATCCAAAATGGGCTCCATATTACCGTTGCTTTCACACACCTTTTGGCAAGACTTGTAGGCCTCGGCATAATCATTATTTTCCAAATTAATTTCCAATCTATCTCGGGGGTAAAATGTACCGTCTAGAGAAACCCGAAGTTGCTTTACCTTAGCATTATCACACAACACATTATTCTTATCAGTAGCAGTATTTCCATCGGGTTTCTTTAAAATGAGCCACAGGTATCGTGGTTTACCTTCGAGAACACCAAAATTCCACGTGTAAGTTGTTTGGGCAAGTTTAACGTGTTGACATCTTCTTTTAAGGTATGATACATTTAGTGGGGTCTTTGAGTTAAGTCTTCTGTTCAACATCTCTTCCGTTTTAAGACTAGGAGTATATATAATATAACCACCTTTAGAGGCCATTTTTCCCCGCAAGTGGGGGTTGGCCTTTTTCGGGAACCGTGGTTGTTGTTGTTTTTTGGTCCCCTTTTTGAAGCAATGTTTTACGGCCGGATGCCCTTCCTGACGCCAACCCTTTTTGCCACCTTTAACGACAAACAGGGAATTACCAGTGAACTGGTACTCAATTAGCCGACCTCGGAAGGATGACAGGCTGAGTCAACCCCCCTGGCGTTATTAGAATATACTAGGAGTATATTCGCTGATATACCAACACAGATCATTAATAACAAATTTATTATCTCTGGCGAGAGCGTTAGCACCCCCAAAAAACAATCTATTTTCATTAACAGGCCTGTGTAGTTGAAACCTAATTTTAAGGCCGTATAGAACTTTATCATAGTCACAAAATCCAAATATACCTTTAAGGGGTACAGCTACAGTAAAACTATTCTCAGCTTTTGCGTCATCATTATACATCAACTTCCTTTGAGTATAACCGTGATCTTCGGTTGTCCCCTTTGACATATTGGGGATAAAACCTTCGGCAGTTCCCCTACCCCATCTATCACTATGCGAATATAATGTGAATTTCACCATTTCAGATGTAGCAGAGACATAATTAACCGCTTCCACTTCTTGCGTTCCAATATACAAACGAATATTATCAAACATTTTCCAGAATAAATCATTTACAAGTGTAACGTTTGTGGCAGCTGCAGCCTTATTGAATTTAAATTTACATAAGAAACTATCGGCTAGGTTCAAGTAAGTTTGTTGATTATTTATCTCAAAACTTTTTGTTCTAGTCGAATTCCAATCTGTTCCTGTCACGGCATTTACCTTATAATAATCTTCTTTTTTCGTTGTTTGAGATGATAATAGTATCATCCAAATCATACATATTGTCAATCGCCTCCATTCTTTATATACAACAATAAAAAATATAATAAATAGATTTATTATATTTACGTGTAATAAATAATTAATTTTTAATAAATTAATAATTAAATTAATAATAAATAATTAATCGTGTGATACTAATAAAATATTTAAAACTTTTGAAAGCCCGATCCAATTATTTCAATTATTCTTTGTCGTTCTTGTGGAGTTAGTTCAGTTTTACCTTTTTTAATTTCCTTGATCGCTTGTAATTTATGAGACTCCTTTTGAACGTCTTTTATACTCTTTACAGCACCCGCTATATTTCCCATGGCAGAAGCGGTTGAACCAATTAGGTCTTTATGTTTAAGAATCGTTTAACCGATACCCATTAGAGTATCAATTAACCCATCTCCTTTATTTATGAATTGATCTCCTACACCACGTTCTCTCGTAGGCTTATAGTATCCTCTCCCAAGAAACATACCTAACCCCTAATAGTATGGTGAAAGATACATACCTTGACCCTTATAGTACGGTGAAAGATACATACCTTCCCCAATCCCATTCCCAGCTGTTTTACTAACACCTTTCGGATCTTTAGTAAAAATTTTATATTTTCTTAACTCATGTTTTCTTACAACAACTATCGTGTTTTTATTCAAAGTAGAATACATTTTTTAAAACATTTTAGTTTTAATTTATTCAATATATCCGCTTTGATTTTTCGTTCTAGTCGTGAATAATTAGTGTGTGGCGGCCAAAACAATTTTTCAAAACATAATTTATCTTTCATTGAAAATTTTGACGGAATTAAAAATTCCCCTCCCCCTCCCAAGCCCCCCGACATTAACATAACCTCTCCTCTTTCCCAAGTAAATACAAGACCTATTTTTCCAAACGCTAACTCTTGGTAAGTTTTCTTTTTATCTTGATCACTCGTGTTAAAACTACATTCTAGAAAAAACAGTTGGGTGTTCATTTATTAATTAGTTTATAGTTATATAATTTTTCAATTATTTGTTGAAGAACTTCATGTAGCTGATCTACAGTTGATTGTTGAACAACTTCACGTAGGTGAATTCTGATGGATATAATTTCACCATTGAAAGAAACCATACGGTGATCCTGATCGGTTATCTTAAAATTTACTTCAGAAATGTTTTTTCCTGACATGGGTAAATAGGTGAGATTCTTTGGCTCCATATTGAATTTATAACCTATTGGGGTTGAATAAGCGCTGAATGAAAATATTGTATTTGTTTTTACTCCATCGTCATAAGCACCATCAACCAAATCACAGTAAATTAATATTGAATTTATACCTGAGGATATGTCAACGACGTTATCACTGACAAACGTATTATTATCCTCAAGCTTTTTTGCGGAGAAACCTAACATCTCGCGGAATGAATTATCAATCGTGAAATCTATTTTATAATTATTTTTAAGTTTAATAGTTGATTTTGATGTATGTTTTTGAGTATATGTTTCGATATTTTTTGGTTCATCACCTTTCTCTTTCATAACGCGAGAAATTTCTGACCATAGTACAGGTATCTTGTAAGCTCCGGGGGGGTACTTCTATAGTTTTAGATCCAGTTCCCGGATCATAACTAAACTTGTTATTAATTTCTGTGATATTAAACAAGGTATTATAGGCTTCCATAGACAATAACGCCGCTTCATATTCTTTTGTGGGATCAAGTTGTATCGGGTATGGGAATGAAGCCATATGATCACTCGCTGTAAAATCAAATCTAAGAGTTGTGTTTCTCATTTTATTGTATGTGAGATAAAATATCTTTTTATTGACATTTATTAATTATTTTACTATTCATCAACTGATCTAGAATGGCTGATATTTCATTAAAACAATTGTTGTTTCCCACCTCCTTACTACCCAGCAACATTAATAGTCTATTAACTAATTGTGATGAGTCACTCGGAAGAAAACTAACACCGGAGCCTGAACTCAATCCAAGTTTATCTAAAGCATTAAGAATATCTTTTTCCTTCTCATTTTTCTTACCTTTGCCCTTAATATACCCCTCGTAATCAATCGTGGTTATCAGCTCAATATACTCTCTATCTTCCTCTCTTTCCATATCAAGTGGTGCCTCAAAATATTTTGAATCACCGAGTCTGGCATTTCTATGTCCAGTGTGTGTATGAGAAGAAACATTAATCTAGGGGTTAATTTAACATTTGGGTGAGTTTCACTCAAAAACATTAGCTCATCGTTAAATACCCATACCTCCTCTTTAACAAGATAAAACGCTGTTGGTTCTCCTTTTTCTGATGGAATGAGACCCGTTTTGGTTTTTGAGTCCTCTTTATATTCATTTTTTCTAAGAGCATTCGCAACATAATTAGAAAGTGTATTTGCCTCCTCAAAGTGTCGGACTAATTCTTCATCACCAGATGTTGATGCTCCTATATCTCTACGCTCTTGCTCTGTCATTTGACTAAAATCTTTTATCATATGAAGTTTTATGGGAGTATATTCTATCGTAGGATGTTGAAATGAAACCACCTTTTGTTCGGTAGATTTTAAGAGGTTTAAAAAACGTCTCTTGTTTTCTTTCAAATACGTCTTCACCTAATAGCTTTTGTCTCCGTTTCTTCCTTATTCCCTCCTGTTGTTTAACAACTTTTGAAAGTAATTGTTGATGTTCCTTAAATTTTCATGCTCGTTCTTCAGCATTCATTTTATTTATACAAAGAAATTATTAGTTATTATATCATCTTCTTTAACAACGATATATTTATATTTTTCAGTCGTATGTTTCATATGGTCCTCAAATTCCTTTTTACTACATAATGTAGAACAATTACCCCTCCAAAAATTATTTATATCTAATGCATTTAGTTTGAATAAAATAAAAGTTTTAGCATTGTTTCTTATTGAGCGACGAGGGAGTTGAAAGTATGGTTGACTAAGATAAATACAATTACAAGAAGAATGTCTCCCCCTTGTATAGTAGCTGTCCATAACCGTTTGATTTTTCTCATTAACACAATCGTCAAAGATAACGAGGTGCTTTTTTGTTTCATCTAAATCTTGAGGTGAAGGTATATCATCCGTATTATCAGTGAGAGTACAAGTTATGGTTGTAAGTGATGTCGATTTTGATTTATTTTTCCATTTTTGTGGAGTATCACAAAATAGTTGTATTACATCTTCAATGTTGAGCTCATTTCGTTCGTGTTGAAGCTTAAATAACCCGATTATATCTTCTTTTTGAAGGCCGCATTAAAACCTTGTGATAGTAGTTGGTACTCTGGTTGAAAACTGGACTTTGTGAAAATTATTAAATTTTCATAATCTAAAATTTTTGGAGTAAGGAGCATCTTTAAAAGTAAACAGGTTTTCCAACACCCGCTTGAACCAACTATTAGGCAGCTTAACGAATTTGGGAGGTTCTTGTGATTATTAGATTTTATCTTACTTTCCCACAGGGGTAAAAAATCATCCATTTTATATAAGGTTGAAACTATATAGCGAGTAATCATTCATCCTGCGTGTTCTTATCCCTATTTGCATTATAATTGTGTATACATATTAGAAGCGATTCAACCAACCGTCTAATTGTGTTAAATATATCTTGAAATATTTTGAAAATGTGTTCGTCCATTTTATATACTCTAACAAAAAAGTTTTTCTCAAATATTTTAGAAGAAGTATAACATAAATGTTATATTTCTATAATTTTAACCACAACTTACCCACATCCTATCATATAAATTTTAATTATATATTTTTTCATATCATTTACCTATGTTGTGTCGTTAGTACTGTCATCGTTAAACATACACGTCGCTGCTGCTTCCGTAATTTTATTTTGGGATGTAAGATTGTTAATATTAATCATTAACCTGTTTGTTTTCCTAAATAGCTCTTGAACAACTACATTATTTACCTCCAATTGAATGGATGGACCCGCACCACCCATAAAAATATTTGATACCTCAATAGCGCAGATAACTTTACAGTTCACCCCCATCAATTCCTCCGGCTTGATGCGATGATATTCGATGTATGATTCTTCGGTGATTTTGTTATCGTAAAACGAAGTTAGAATTTCAGGATGTTTATCCGCCTCCCTGTACTTTTCGTACTTGTTTAAAAGTTTTGGATACAATGTTGGTGGGTAACCTTCAATAGCAATTCCTCCATCACATTTTCGCCAAAATATATCAAGTCCGCTAACACGGGCTCTAAAATTGTTCTGCTCCTTTTTCATCTTTTAAATAACATTCCATCTAAACCCCTTCACTGATTTCATCAAATGTGTTTTAATTTCGTCAAAAATTTCTTCAAACATTTCTATTGTTTTTGTTTCTGCCATTGTTGGGGGGAAGCGCGAATTATACATAACAAGCGGCAGCGAATATGATTCAACTCTGCGCTCCTTAGCATTATTTTCATTCACTTTAATACCCGATGAAAACAACGTTGGTGTTTCGATAAAAAGTTTTCTAATACCACTTTGTGGGTGAGTATGATCATAATTATATTTAATCATAATATGGTAATAGTTAATTCTGTTGTTGTTGTAATATTTTGGTTCTTCAAAGATAATATTTTTAATATCAAAATTCAGATAAGTCAATGCCATATGTGTTTTATATAGGGAAAGTATTTCTTTAAACTAAAAATCAATTTTTTTATTTTTATAATTATTTTAGTGAAAATCAGAAATTTTGGGAAATTTGAGAAAATCTGAAAATTAAATAATTAATTGGTCACTTCCGGTTTGTGGTGAGTCACTTCCTGTTTTTGAGTTGAGTCGGTTTCGGTTTGGGGTCAAGGGGGTGGGGGAATGTGACCTGCCCTCGAACCGACCATATACCGCTACTGATGAGTATCAACAACCTTTTTCTGAGGTCCGCAGAAATCTCTTTTGATCGAGGCATGACACACGTCAACAAACCTATGTGGTGAAGAACAGACTCTGAAGGTGACGAATAAAGTTTGTTTTTCATATAGAGCAGGGCCACCCAAACTCACTCCTGATTGTCATCCCATTGATTGAAAAACCTGACTGTAATTACCACATTACTTGAGCTGATTATCCGAGAGGTTCACATACTTTTTCTGACAAAGAAATTGAATGTTAGATCATTTTGCTCAATAATTAAATGAAAAAGTATATTTTTGTGTGCTATTTGTTTAATTGGGTTCTCTTTATCGATTATTAAGACTTAGATGAAGATATCATCACAATTAGATCAAATTTATGCAGAAATACAGAAAATTTGAAAGACATCACAAACTCTGTCTCACCACTTTACATTCCTTCCATCAACCTAACTGCTGCCTCCGGCACTTCCATCTATCTCGGTGTCGCCATCACCATCTATCTCGCTACAGTGTCATAGCCCTTCTTCAAATCCACAAATCCCAATGCCATTTCACCTTGCACCTCCAACCTTTTATTCACCAGCTGTCTCAGCGCGAACATCCCATCTTTCGTTCCCCTACCCTTTCTAAACCCCTGCTATTCTTCACTGATCTCCTTCTCCACACTCTTACTTATCCTCCAGTCCAAAACCCTCTCCAGCACCTTCATAACACGACTAAGGAGTGCAATGCCCCTGTACTTCCCCAGGTCTTGAACATCCCCCTCCCCTTACATATTGGCACAATTAACCCTGTCCTCCACTCCTCCGTAATTGACCAATCTCTCATACATGCATTCAACAAGCTCTTCATCCACCTGACTCCGACTTCTCCCACTGCAATTATCATCTCTGTACAATGTCCTCCCTTTTTCATCCTCGTCAATACCATCTGCACTTCCTCTTCAGTGTTCTTCACCAACTTCACTTTCCCCTTCACATAACTGGCCAGCTCTAGTTCACCGCTCTTTCCTTCCCGATTCAACAGATGCTTGAAATATACTTCCCACACCTTCAATACAGCACCCCTCTCTGTCATTAGCCTCCCACCTCCATCCTTAATCAACGCCTCCCTCCCCTTCCCTTTCATGTCCTTGCCATTCTCATCCATGTCACGAGCCAACTTAGAGATCATCTTCCTTCCACCATCCTCTTCCAACTTGTTGTACACCTCACCTTCCACAACATTCCTCAATTTATTCACCGTTCTCCTTGCTGTTTTCTTCTTCTGCCCATACAGGTGCAGCAACCACACATTCGGCTGCCTCCCAATATCCTTGATCTTCTCTATCCTCTTCCAAACCTCCTCCTTTTCACCAACTTCCTTTGCTACTTCCTCCGTCCACCATAACTGGTTTATATCCCTCGCCGATGCACCCTTTCCTGACGTCCTTCCACAAAACACTTCTGCAATTCCCCAAAATGCCTCTCCGTACTTCTTCCACTCATTCTCCAAACCTTCCAGTTCTTCAGCAAGTTGTTCATACCTGGCCCTCACCCTCTCCTTATACTCTACGGCGACATTTCTCCTCCACTTCTTCCACCTAATATAACCTTCCGACCCCTGCTCTTAAACTCCATCATTTTCTTCATCATCACCACAAACAACACAGGCTTGTGCCGCGTGGTAACATGCTCACCCCACCACTGCCTTGCAATCCTTAACCCTCCACACCTGTCACTTCCTTACCAGTACCATGTACAGTTATGTTCTGTGCTGTCCACTCCTATAGGTGGTAATCTTGTGGCTTTCCCACTTTTGAAAGAATGAACCAGCTATAGCCATCCTATTCCTTGCCATCAGCTCCACTAGCTCTTAACCCTCTCTATTCCTTGTTGCCCAACCAAATTTACCAACACATTCCTCTTTACCCGGCTCCGCTACTCCGACATGCTCGTTGAAGTCCCCCGTAATGCACAGCATCACCTCCATCTCAACCATTCCCATCATCCTCTACAGTGTGTCCATAAATTCCTGTTTCTCCACCCCAGTCCTTCCTATTTGCGGCCTATATACAGACAATAACACACAAAATTTGCCTCTATATCACGACCCATGCCATAACTATCTGTCCGTCCCATCTTTCCCCTCTGATCACCTGCATGCTGATCTCTTCCGATACTAGTATTCCTAAGCCATTACTCCTTCCATCCCCAACCACATGCAACAGCTTATTTCCTCCTACCAACCTCCTCACCCTGTCTCCTTTCCATCTGGTCTCCTGCAAGCACACACAATACTTCCAACCACCTTCTCTGCATCCTTCTGTGCCACCACCTCAACCCTTTTTCCTGCCCCTTTCCCACCCCCCAATTGATCCCACATTCAAACTACCTTGCTGAACCTCACTTCTGAACCATTGCCTGCTTAGCAGAGCATCACCACAAACAAACATCTTGATTAGTTTGGAACACTCAAGTCATTGAGCCTACTTTATCTAATTCCAAATGTGTTTGGTCTCAGCAATGCCACATGTTTGTGAGTCTTCAGCTTTCCATGTTTTCTATTTCTTCTCCCTTTTGCTTCTTTCCTTCAAGCTTTCAGCTTTATCATCCTCTCATTTTATTTAATTTTATCCACTCTAAACTTCAAAAATAAAATGCAAATGACTGTTCACATTACCAAACATCCTCTTACTTGCAGCTTAACGTGCTTCCACCACTGCTCCTCTGCTACTTCATGTTCATTCATTCCCTTACCTGGTCTGTCCAACTGTACTCCCCCCCCCCCTCCCCCTGTTGCCCCGCTGTCAGTACGTTGTCTCTTTACCCTTCGTCAACTTCAATGAGCCTCAATCTTGCATAGAAAAATTAATCTTCTTGTAACTTAGAATTATTTTTCAAAACTCTGATGAACTCAACCGAACATTCCATAAAAAGTTCACTTTAACTTCCGGTATGCAGAAACGTACCATTAAATAGCATGTAAGCCCAGACAATTTTCCTTTTTATATTGCTACAATAAATAATTTATTTGTGAGTTACACCATGTCTTGCCATGGGTTAGCTGAATTAAATCTTCCAGGTTCCTCAGCATGATCAGATATTCAGTCATTCAGATTCATTTTGTTACCTCCGCCACCAAATGAGGTTAGGTTATCACCCCTGTCTGTTTGTCTGTCCGTTTGTCTGTGAACAAAATATCTCAAAAAGTTGTGGACGGATTTGGACAAAATTTTGCAGAGATGTAGCGGATGTGACGAGGACGAAATGATTAGATTTTGGTGAAGATCCGGATTCGGATCCGGCTAATATAATATTTTAATTGATTCTTCACCATTGCGGAATAGGGCCAAAAACTATACATAGCAGGATATCTCAAAAAGTTGTAGACGGATTTGGACGAAACTTGGTGGACCTGTTGGGTGTGTGATAAGGACGATTCGATTCGGTTTTGGTGAAGATTTGAATATAGATTCGGATATGAGGATTATTTAATTTTATAAGTGTGTCTTCACCATTGGGAGATCAGGCCAAAAACGATACAAAGGAGGATATCTGAAAATGTTATGGACGGATTTGGACGAAACCTGTTGGACAGGTTGTGTGTGTGATAAGGAAGAATCGATTCGATTTTGGTGAAGATCTGAATATGGATTCGGATATGAGAATTATTTAAGTGATTCTTCACCATTGAGTGACATTGGCCAACCAGACGGAGGTATGCTCTCTACTGAGTGACGTTCTAGTTTATTTGTGAGATTATATATTTGCATTAAAGTATTTTTGTGCTCCCAAAGATGACGTTTATTACTTCTGCTACCAAAGGTGAACAGGGGTTATGTTTTCACCCTTGTCTGTTTGTAAGCAGGATATAGGAAAACGTTGTGGACAGATTGGGACAAAACTTGGTGGACAGATTGGGACAAAACTTGGTGGACAGGTATAATGGTGTGTGAGAAGGAAGATTGATTCGATTTTGGTGAAGATCCGGATCTGGATACTGAATTTTTAAGCGATTCTGCACCATTGAGAAATAGGGCCAAAATCGATATATAGCACGATATTTCAAAAAGTTGTGGATGGATTAATGACGAAACCTGATCGACAGGTTGACATTTTGGGTTGCGAAAGTGACAAGAACAAGCCAATTCGATCGTGGTTAAGGTCTGGATGCAGATCAGGCCCATCAGTGGGATATAAAACGTAATCTGTTCAATCTTGTGGAGGTATGTGCTCTATCTACCACGTGCAGTTATAGTCTTTGGTTGGAATTAGACCATTAAATATTGATGGATTAAAAAAGCACAAACAATTATTTGCCAATTCCAATCAAATGCTCCTTCATTGGTTTGGTGATGTTGATGTACATGGAGCAATAGAGGCTCTGTTGCTCATTCAACCTTTTGTATGAAGAAGAAAAAAAACTCACTCCCAGTAAGAATGTACGAGGGGCATGCAAAATGTTTCTTGGAAACAGATATAGTCCAAGAAACACCAACAATTATATTTTTTTCATGGCAATGGAACATATTGCAAGGAATTCACAAGGGCATTCCATATGGTAAAAAGGTAACCCAATTACTAACCTCGTTTAAGAAAAATACATTTATGGTTGTCGCTGTTTAATACTGTATATCAATTGTTCTCCCCTCCCTCCCTATACTTGGCGACTGATTTGGCCATTTACTCAACAAATATTAAATCTGTACAAAATGAGATACTTCATATTTAACTCGAAAGATAAACTCATAGAACGCACATGCAAACAATAAAATATTAGGACAATCACTCACCATGTTGAGAATATGTAAATTTTTCCTTTTCAAAACCAGTGATTTGAATGTTTTTCAAGTAATATTGTCCAAGTTGGTGACTTGCGCGTTCATGATCATTAATAAAAACAACGACATTTTTCTTTATGTCGTCATAATGGAACCTGAAGCTTTTCACATCATTACGTTGGTATGTAAAATCAACACTTGTAATCTTTGAACACAAGCTGAAACATTGATACACCCTTAAATGTGAGGGTGGCATGAGAACTATTTGTATTATTCGAACTTGCTTGTATGGGGGACTTGAATCGTGGACCAATAAAGATAATAAAACAATGTCGGCATTTCCACTGATAAAACCTGCAAACGAAAGTGATGAAAGAAAGTTAGTTTTGAATTTTTTTTTTTTTTTACACGTACAAAAAGGTGATGCTTGATCAGTTCGTTATTAATTTGATATATAATGGCAATTGCAAAAAAAATAATCTCTTTTTCACAGTGCATTGGTGATATTTACAACTCTTCACTGAGCAATTGCACCAAATACATTTTCATTCATAATATAAAATTGCATCTGCAGGAAAAAAAAAAAACGAATATAACCACGTGACAAACACACATATACTGTGTGTATACAGGTGATAATACACATATACAGGTGAGTGGCTAATATTTGTGGGAAGAAAAAAGTGAGAGCTGAAAATCATAGAAAAGAATGGCTAGCCCAATCTCCTCAAAAAAAAAAATTGTATACGTGCTGGAGGTGCTCATTCAGGTAATGGGCACGATCCAAACCCGACTCCCACAATGAAATTCTCTGTATAGGTGTGTGTGTGTGTGTGTGTGTGTGTGTGTGTGTGTGTGTGTGTGTGTGTGTGTGTGTGTATGTGTGTGTATGTGTGTGTGTGTATGTGTGTGTGTATGCGTAGTCTTTATATTTTCAAATTTTCATTGAGATTTTAATTTCACAGTTTACAGTTATAGAAATTCCAATTTTCAAATGCAACATATTGATTGAGGTTTTTTGTTTGTTTGTTTTATTAACGTATGTGTTTACGGTTTTTTATGTAAATTTTCATTTACGTACACTATCTGATGGTTCTGTGATTTTTTTTACCTGGTATGCCGGCTTCGATGTCCATCGGCACACCAAATTTCAGCTTTCTACTACACCCAGAAGGTATCGAATATTAGTATCTGTCAGCCAGACAGAAAGAGATTTAGAAATTACATGTACATGTAGTGCATATATTGTTATGTTTTTGGGGAATGGATGAAATACCTTTATGAAGTTCAGAACATGTGGGTTTAGAATGCTCCGTATGCCGCGAAACCACCTCGATGTAAATTAAGTCAGGCGGATTGCCCGGGTAAGATCGTATATGTGTCTCCATATGAGGGGTGGAGCTATAATAATTATGTCGGGCTTAAGGATTTTTCCCTTCGATGTTATTGCATCACAAAAGGGCTGCCACAATATCTACAACAATCACACTGTAAATGGACTCGCTCACAACGCCACCAGGTCTGACAAACCCGGCACATTTGCCGATCGGCAAGGGAACGACGTCATCCGAACATTACCGAATGGAGATTAGACTCTGCACCCGACGAATCGTAACGGGGAGGCCATGCCCCAGCCTTCATGATTGAGTGGCGCTCGGTGATTAGATAGAGAGTGTGACGTCATAGTGGAGGGTTCGAGAGTGAAGGAAAAAAAGACGCGGTCGTGCCATCTTGCTCTCTCTCTCTCTCTCTCTCTCTCTCTCTCTCTGGTTCTGGCTCTCGTCTCGAGTGGATGCTGTTGTCTCAGGTGCACTGGTGTGGAGACGTGTTGGGGCTTTGGGACTTTTGCAACGTGGAAGGAGGAGGTTGACGGTGGTGCTCTGCAGAGAAGGAGGGGGTCGCGAGCTAAACAAAGAGGGATCCTGCCTGCTTGCCTCATATGCTGGCGGCTGGCTACGGGCGCAGTCCATGCCATCTTTTGCGCTTCCCGTGCGGTGACTCCGGTTCGATGACCAGCAGGCCCTACCAGCCATTAGGGGACGCAAAGCTAAGTGCCGGCCAGAAATAAATGAAATAGCATTTATTTTTACTTTTGTTTTCCCCGTGTTTGTATTCAAGTCTGAATGGAGGGTCCCTCATGAAGGAATTTTAGTTATTGAAGTCCCTCATGAAGGAAAATGCAGGAGTGACATTACATATATATCCCATATTAAGGATGGATGGATATATATATATATATATATATATATATATACACACACTAGCAGAAGTACCCGGCATTGCCGGGCGGGGGTGGGGAGGGGGAAGGGGAACGGGGGGGGGGGGGGGGGAGCGAGCCCCTTGGCAAAGCGAGCGATTTTTTTTTTCATAGCATCATAGCGTCATAGCGTTCATAGCGTTATAGCGATTTTTTTTTTTCATAGCGTCATAGCGTCATAGCGTCATAGCGTTCCTAGCGTCATATCGTTCATAGCGTCATAGCGTTCATAGCAATTTTTTTTTTCATAGCGTCATAGCGTCATAGCGTTCATAGCGTTCATAGCGTCATAGCGTCATAGCGTCATAGCGTTCATAGCGTCATATCGTTCATAGCGTTTCATAGTGTCATAGCGATTTTTTTTTTCATAGCGTCATAGCGTTCATAGCGTCATAGCGTTCATAGCGTCATAGCGTCATAGCGTCATCACGTGATCGCTCTGAGTGAATCAGCCCCCACCTGCTCTGATTCCGTTGATTCCGTGCGCTGAAATGCGCTGAGGTAAATATGAATAAAAAATATGGATCGTCAAATATTTTGAGTTCGGCCATGTTCGTCCCAGGCTCAATGGCCATGTCTATGTCAAATATGAAGCACGTAAGCCTCTCCGTTTAGGAGTCTATCGGTAACATTACACACACACACACACACACACACACACACACACACACACACACACACACACACACACACACACACACACACACACACATACAAACTGTGTTTTATATATATATATATATATATACATATATATATATATATTGTAACGAATGTGGAAACGTTACAATGTGAACGTTACAAAAGTACGGTAACACCCTGTTAATGTAAATAATGGTCGCAGTCGGCCTCCTAGTTAATTCCATGAAACTTACACGCAGGTCACGATATATCTTTTAAATAGTGTATTTCCTTATTCCATGTAGGCTAAATATGTGTTTCCCACAAGATTGACTTTGCATTGTATCAAACAAAATAAGCGTAGGCCCTTCCAATTTCCCCAAAACCTCCCTTCCAATTGCCTTCCGCATTTTGGGCGGTTTTCTTCAAACCACCATTGGCCACGAGGTAGGTTTGGGGAAGAAAGGCGTGTCTCCACCTCGTCATAAGAGGGAAGGAGTGAACCAGCCCTAACAGCCAATCAACACCGCGGTGAGCGACCCGGTAGGCGTGCCCTCGGAGCCGGCGGCTTGATTTCGCCCGAGGTGATAAAAGCGACTGTAAGGGACTGCTTTAAGAGATGACTTGGAGATGACCCTGGGAGATGAGCAAAGAGGCTGCACCAAGAGAAGCGGTGAGATGCGAAACGCTCCAAGCCAAAGAGGAGAGGTACTCGGCAAGGAAACCAGCTTTGGAGAGACGCGCTGAAAGGAGGGAGACGGCTCCACCCCAAGAAGAGGAGCAGGTGTGCCGAACCAGCGCGTGACGTCTACCGCAGCGGATACACGACGGAGGGTTTCCCGCCAAAACCGCGAGGAATTGCGAACTGCGGCCTCCCGACCTTGCCTCCCTCTCAAGCAATCCATCTCAAGCCCTACCTGCCTGCAATATCCCCTGTGTAAGTGTGAACGTCCTGTCCTACTCGTTGTCTTGGGGCTAAGTAAAAATGAATAGTGTAAGTTAACGATTCGCTGTGTTACTGCTTCTTCCATCCATTGCTTGTGTGTGTATAATAAAATCTGTTCTTCCTCCGTATTCTTCTTCTTCTTCTTCTTTTTCATTCTCTTTCGGTCGCTTTAGAGATTTCCCGATTGAATATCTGTGGGGCGATCTGGTCAACGTCGGGTGGAATCGGGTTTTAATCGGGGAGTAACTGTTCGGACGCGGTTAAATACACCACCGCTCGGTCAATATAACATCTAAAGCCGCGTCTGTAACAATATATATATATATATATATATATATATATATATATAATATATATATTTATATAATATATATATATCATTGCTGATGAGCCCATAATAAAGGCGAAATCTAGATCGACATCTCTGCCTTTGTCTATTTGTGACCATAGAGCTTTAATCTCAGTCTGCAAAGACTTGAGTCCCACGCGGATGCCTCCTAGTTTGGAGGTGATGTGTTGGTATAATTTAGGTACCATTAGTACCATTGTGTTTGTGTCCTTCCCCCTCTCTCCCCATCTTGTCTACCACTCCCCTTATTTTGTGTTTTATGTGTCGGTTTGTGTCGGTTTGACTTTTTGTGTGATTAATGTTAGCTCTTTCACAAGCCTCGATTTTGTATACAAAAAAAAAAAGAAAAAAAGTGCATGACGTCAGTGTCATGCCATAGGGTTAGTGTGCTTCTTTCGTTTAATTTAATGTTCCTGACGGCAAACCTCATAATTGTCGAAGAAGCAGAGCAGAGACAATATGTCAGCGTGGCAGGCTACATTTGTTGCTAACAGGTTGTGCAGCAATTGCTGGGGTGAGACTCAATCTGTGCCTTGCTTCCTAGTAAAGTTAGGGGGTTCAACCTGTGTATATTAACGGCTAAGATTGGTCACAAGTAAGCTATTTGCAGTATGTTGTCCTGATGAGGGAAAAATAAGCCCTCGTCGGGACGGCATGGTATTGAATTCGTGGGAACTCTCTCCTATGGAGGAGGGGTCCAATTGTATGACCATGCATTCTAGCCCTTCGGGGTCAGGATGCATGTGTTTTGATTGACCATGTGCTTCAGCCTTTGTTTGGGTTGAGGTGCCTGTGTATGCCAATGGGACAGTCTTGATAGACGGTGTGCCTTGGCCGTGGCATCAAGGTGCACGTCCAAGGCTGTTTAAATGTTCGAATTTTTAACTTTTTTATTATAAAAAAGGCAGGCCTCATAAGGCCCATAGCAAGGACGAAATCTAGATCAACATCTCTACCTTTGTCTATTTGTGACCACAGAGCTTTAATCTCAGTCTGCAAATACTTAAGTACCACGCAGATGCCTCCTAGTTTGGAGGTGATGTGTTGGTATAATTGATGTGCATGATGTCAGTGTCATAGGGTTAGTGTGCTTCCTCAGTTAAATTTAATATTCCTGACTGTAAACCTCCTAATTGTCGAGGAGCAGGGCAGAGACAATTTGTCAGCGTAGCAGGCTATACTTGTTGCTAACAGGTTGTGCAGCAATTGCTGGGGTGAGACTCAATCTGTGCCTTGCTTCCTCGTCAAGTTAGGGGGTTCACCCTGTGTGTGTGTGTGTGTGTGTGTGTGTGTGTGTGTGTGTGTGTGTGTGTGTGTGTGTGTGTGTGTGCGTGCGTGTGTATATATATATATTGTTACGGTACGCGGTTAAGGATGTTATATTTGCCGAGCGGAGGCTCTGCGACCGAACAGTTGTTCCCCGACTAAACCCGATTCACCCAGACGTTGGCCGTATCGCGCCACAGCTACTCAATCGGGAAAAGACTAAGACGACGAATGCAAAGAGGAGGAAGAAGAAGAAGACGTACAGAAGAGTAACGGGGTTTATTATTATTTACACACATAAGCAAAAAGAGCAGTCACGTTTATTTACAGGGGACATGAGATGCAGGTGACACAGTGAAAATTACTAGCTTATACAGACTTAGTTACTACCCAGAAAAGCACGAACAAAACAAACTCACGTAGGCAAAATGGGGAACTTGCAGGCAGGAATGGCTGGAAAGGATGAGCAGGTGGGATCACCGGGCACAGCAAGCAGGTCCACTCCGGGCGGGAAGCGGGGAGCCGGCAGCTACTTGTATTCCGCTTTACAGCACACACCATCAGGGCTTCACGCGGCTGGTTGAAACGGGGCTGCACTCCTCTGTTGTATCTCTCGTGTAGCTTGTTTCGTAAAAGCTCCTCGGCTTTCTCTTGGACCCTTTCTTTTGTCGTGTCCCTCTCCACGCAGCTCAGCTCGTATTTTTCTTCCTCTCACTTCCCTTCCAGCGTGGGTCTCTCTCAGCGCGGGACTGCTATCTCGGCTCAGCTCAGCCTTGGATTCCCTCCCTCTCACTTCTCTCGTCAGCGCGGGACTCTCTCGCCCTTTCTTTCACTTCTCTCCAGCTCATCCGCGATCTTCGCACCCTTCTCGCATACCGTTAGCGTGGGTCTGACACGCCCTCCACGGTTTCGGTACCGCCCTCTCCCCCGTGCTCTGTTTCGTGACCTTGTATGGTAATCCCACGGGCTTGTCTCCCTATTTGGGCATCGCGCCGACGGCACGCCCCTCGTGGCGAGCCACGGGCTTGTTTCCTTATTTGGGCATGGGGCTGCACAGCCCCGCCCTTCTTGGCACGCCCTGGGCTTGCCTCTCCCTGGCGACCCCGCCCCTCCTGTTCAAACAGAGCACGGAGCACATTTTCACTATAGCAGCGAATTGAGAGGGCGTGCACCCCATGCTTGTGAACTGCTTTACCCACAGATGGAGAGTTTGCCTGGGAAATGGAATTATTGAAGGGGAGCTATTCTCTATTGATTCGGTGCAATGGAGTGTCATTCTAATGGAAGACAAGGCCTTACTCTAAAACACATAATAAGATATAAGCTATCGAACAGGGGTATTCTATGATTGGCTGACGTGTTTGCTTTATGGACTAATTATGGGACCCCCTTTGACCTTTACACACTGGAGCAAGGAGGCTCAGAATAAAGCAATAATAGTAATACACACAATAAAAAAAAAACACAATCCTCATATCTGCAACACTGCACCCTCCTCCTCTTAGGCACGTCCCGGGCCTACAACTTTTATTTAGTGTGACACGTAGGTGTAGTTCCCTCTACTTTTAACCTGACCATGAGTGCGACAGTTTTAAAACATAGATAAATATGTCCCGCTGCTCCATTGCACCCTGCCTAACAGACTCACGCCCACAGCTAACCGAATTGCGGAATGGTCTTCAAACTACACACTGACGGTGGGGAGCATTATTTACAATGACGCTACTTTTATTTACAAAACTAACCCAGGACCTGTGATTGCTCTTTCTGGGGGGGAGACAGTCTGCTCTGCATCGACGCACCATTAAAGCACCCAAAACGCACCAATACACCCTCAAGCACCAATCGGTGCAGTCACCACAGTTCATCAATAAAAATAAACCAACAACCCCTACCCCTGCAGGTGGTCTCTTGCTCTTCGGCTCCCTCTGCTGGTTATTATTATTTCTTCCAGTTGTTGTCTTTTCCTTTGCTGGCGGCCTATTTGTATTAAAACTTGCACCCAACGTGTCCATTTTTATTTATTTATGGCCCACAGGGGCCGACTAGTGTGGTTCACCTGTGGGGCATCGGTGCCCTGTGGCCCAGGTCCGCCAGCAAGATTTCGGGCCTTCATGGCCGGTTCCAGCAGAGGGGCCACACCCCAACCCATGGGGTCCATAAGTGGTGCTCGGCCACAGACATGTGGTCCATAATGTGGTGCATCGATGCAGACAGCTGGTTCTGGGAGTTCCGGGCGCACAATGGAGGCCTCACGCACGCTCCCCTCGGCGCCCAATGGCGCACAGGTCATGTGGGAGACAAAAGGGGGAAGACAATGAGCGAGGGGTAAGGTCACAAGGGTACACATCAATAAGGCAATGCAAGGTGAAATGCGTACGGAGGGCGAAGTGAGAAAGCTCGTCCCTACCGTACGTCACCCCCCTGTCACCTACACTACCCTTGCCCTTACCCCATATGTACAAAATCTACACATTTACAAATTCGTCGCTACTGTCACGTCTTCCCCATATTTCCGCTACACCAAATTCGTCTCCACAATCCCTCTATCCAAAATTTGCCATCACCAAATTCATCATCAATCCTCATAAGGAGGAAGAGATGGAACATCAAGCACAATGTCACACCCACGTCATGATGCATCTCACCATCCAAACATTTGCATCAAAAATAATTAAACAACCTGGCATGGTGCTGTCTCAACAATGGATGGAGGTCCTCAATGCCAAACAGGAAATTAGAGCTGTCTCCCTCGACATATCACGTGCCTTCGACACGGTCTGGCACCCCGCTCTGCTCACCAAACTCTCCTCCTTTGGTATCCATGGAAATCTCCACGCATGGCTGGCGGACTTCCTCTCTAGTCGTCGTCAACGTGTGGCCCTGAATGGGTTTCTCTCATCTCCTCTTCCTGTTCAGGCTGGAGTTCCCCAAGGCAGTGTTCTGGGCCCCGTGCTTTTTCTGGTCTTCATCAATGATCTCTCTGACTCTCTCGAAAATCCTCTCTATCTCTTTGCTGATGACTCCACTCTCTGCTGCTCCATTCCTCTTCCCTCAGATCGGCAGTCTGCTGCCTCCTCACTCTCTGAAGACCTGGACAAAATCACAGACTGGTCAAACAAGTGGAACATGTCGTTCAATCCTGACAAATCTCACACTCTTACTATGTCTCTCCGAAAAGATCGACTGGACAACCCTCCCATCTACTTTCTCAACAATCCTCTCCAAGAAGTTCTGTCGCTCAAGATTTTGGGTCTCACTATCTGCCATGATCTTTCTTGGGAAAACCACATTTCCAAGCTGGCCTCCAAAGCCAGTCGCCGACTGGGCATCCTCCGTCGTGCGAAGTCCTTCCTCGGCACACCTGAGCTCCTCACCACATACAAGGCTTTCATCCGCAGCTCAATGGAATACTGTTCTCCCCTATGGGCCGGTGCTCCTGCCTCACACCTAGCTCGGCTTCACGCTGTTGAAACCAAAGCTTTCAGAATTATTGGAATCTCCCGCGATGAAGCTATCTCTGAGGGCCTTTCACTCACTCACCGCAGGCAGGTAGGTGGTCTTTCTGTCTTCTACCGACTCCTCTCCAGCCTTGCACCCCCAGCTCTCTCTGTGCTCTGTCCCCCAAATATTCCTACAGGTCGCACAAGATCTGCCAGCAACCCTCTGATGGTTAAACTGCCGAAATCTCGGCTCTCCGCTCACCTTCACTCTTTCATTCCTCTTTTCTCCCGCCTCTGGAACAAACTCCCTCACTCCCTTCAATCCCACTCCTCCCTCCAGGTCTTTAAAACAGCTGTTCACCACCATCTCTTATCTTCCCCCATCCAAAACCTTGATCTTTTCTACCCCCGCTAATTCACCCCAGATCCACCTTGTTTGAAATTCCAACTTCTTTCCTGGAAGTCCTGGCAGTGTCCATATGTTTTATACCTCTCCCACTGCCCCCTTCCCACGCCCCCCCCCCCCCAAAGCCCTCGCCCTCTCTCAGATCTCTCGATGTCTCCATGTCTCTCGGTCCCTGCTCTCAAATGTTGTGTTTGTGTCCTTCCCCCTCTCTCCCCATCTTGTCTACCGCTCCCTATGTTATATGTTTTATGTGTCGGTTTGTCTTTCTGTGTGTTCATGTGATTAATGTTCGCTCTTTCACGAGCCTCGATATTGTATACAAAAAAAAAAAAAAAAAAAAAAAAAAAAATGGTGTGGAGGTACGTCATCTCAGGTGAGTGGCTACAGATGGTGCGAGGAGACTTCAATCCTAACTATCCTCTAAATGACATTAACACACTTTACACTACCCGGGGTCTCTCCCTGCCAATCCATTGGCCATCTTACACTATGGGTTCTAAAAACCAATTCCCATTGACCAAACTGTGCTGCTTCTCAATTTGGGGTCTCACTCCCCCGATTCATCTCCCGGTGCCCTTGCACAATTTCTGGGCTGGGGCGTGTCGCTCTCCCAGCAGGTCTACCCACCTGCACACCTCCACCACTGTAGTTGCCACCCGAGCTTACCTAGCTCCTCACCCTAACCTATCTAATTGGGGAAGGCCCCTCCTGGCTCTGTCACCCCTTGGTGCCCTCTGGCACTGGGCTACCCGGGTCCGTCCTCCGGATCCTCGGGCCCCATCCACAACAACTCTACCGGCTCCCAGAGCCCACCTGCGGCCTCACCTGGCCGACATCCTCACAGTGGTGGAGTGCCCAAACCAACTACACACACTAACAGGCTACACGCCCAGCCATTTCCACAACACTAATGCACCCATCCAATCACCATTCTTCCACCCGCACCACAGATGCCAATATCCAACCACAATTTACCTGTACCCTCTACCTAACTCTTAGACTACCCTCCCCGGGTATTCGTGATGGGGGTCCACTCTTTCCCCATTCACACCTTCGCACCATCCACTCCACTCCATAGTTTCCACCATACTCACTCCACGACCATCCATTCCAATACTCCATATACTCCACACTACCATTTATTCCATACACCTGTTCCTCATACCTGTTGTTGCACACCTGTGCACTCACACCTGGTGCCACCTGCACCCTCCTCCTCTTCCTGGACCAGTTGGTCAACACAACACACATCACCATTACTCACTCATACATTGCTCCACACACCTGTTCAGTTGCACACCTGTGCAATCACACCTGTTCAATCACACCTGTTCACAATACATTTCCAATCCTCAAACACACGGCATCATCTCATCTAACTACTCCCCTCTGAAACTTGCGCTTCCCAGTCGCCCCTTACATTATTGCGCTCCCTCGTCATTATCATCCACTCTAAACTACCTGCGTCCCCACTACAGGTGTCCTTGTCACTACCTAACCTTAACGTTACCTAATGTCATCTCTCTAGATCCCTACACACGATATATCCTAACCCACCCGGGCTAGTTTTCACTGCCATCAACCCCATAAGACTAGTGCTCCTTTGCCCCCTGCTGTGAGGGATGGTGGATTGGCCATCCCATCACATGGGGCATCTCTTACTATAAATTTTGCTCGTCAAATTTCCACAAATCAAAAATTTGCCAATCACTCTACCAATCCTCTGCCAATCATCACTCTGCCAATCCTTTGCCAATCATCAAATTTTGTTTTTCTAATTTCGGGTCCAGACAACTATCCTCATCATCACAGTCTACTTACTAATGCCTCTCGGTGCGCCAATTCCTGTCCAAAGCCCGGCTTCGTAAAGCCGAGCAATGAATGCGGGTTGTTTGGTGCCGGCGGCTGGATACGTCCGGCATTCGGTGCAGGGAAGGAGGTTTACCCAGGCCGAGATCCCACGCACCACCTCGGTACGGAGCCATCCAATGGCCCGATCTCGACCTGCCGGAAAGCCTCAACAAAAAGTGGTCGCCATGACGACCCTTCCTATCGGGCTGCCCGTTCCGCCCAGCGGAGCACGGACGCGGCCGTTCCAAGCGCGGCGCAGCGTGGATCACGTACGGCGGTCCTTTCGGACCCGCCATGGTTCGGATCCCTGCTGGTCCTCGCGGCACGCGAAACCCGGCACGCACCGAGGGCCCGATTCGGCTATAAGTCGCTCTAACCGCTAACCCGGTTACCGTCGATGCCTCGCCTGCATGCTTACACCCCGCAGCCCGTTCCTTGCTCATACATCCAGCTGTTCCCATGCTCCTTGTCATTGCACCTCCTCTTACACACCCAGGTACACTCATTCCGCTCACAGACTTGGTCACACACCTGACCACTGAACACCTTGGCACACATTCGTCGTTCGCACACCTCACCAACACACCTCTTCGCGCCCCCTCTTCGGTCACCTCCTCTGTGACAACCACAGGTGTGCTCTCACTCGCACACCCAACCACGTGCCTCGCTACCAATTCCAGCGTGCATTCCCACACACGCTCTACCATTCCAGGTGTGCTTCCTTCCATTCCAGGTGTACTTCCTCTCTCACCTGTCACAACCAACTCACGCTCCGTGTCACTCTTACTACTCTCACCTCCACTCTCGGTCGCGCACTCACCCTTACTCTCGCCAGCGCACTCTTTCCTCATGCACACGTCCGTTACACACCTTTCTCTCGCACTCTCCTGCGCACACTCTCCCGTTACTTCCTCCGTAACACTCACCACCGGCGTACATTCTCTCGTTACATCCTCTGTAACACTCCTCACTACGCGCTTCCATGTGCTCCCTCGCACACGCGCTACGACCGACTCACTCTCGACAGCACCCTCACTCCTCGGCGCGCACTTTTTCCTCACACACCCCAGAGTCGGACATTCTCGCACACCTCCTCTTTCGCACACCAGACCTGTCGCACACTTCACCAACGGCCTCTCACGAACACCCGGATCCAAATCAACCCCCCAAGCCGACTGAAGCTTTCCTCACATCATATACATTTCCACGTATATCGCCACTCACCTTGGCACCTCGTCTCCGCACCTCCTTCGCCACCTGCAAACTCTTTATTTGGTTAGCGAGCACATCATCACGATTTGAGCACCGACCTTGTACATATTCCATCACCTCCTCCTTTATCTCCCTCTTAGTTTCTGTCCGTCCCTTCTTAATTTCACTCACCTCTTCTTCCACTTCCTCTAATTTTTGCTTCACTTCTTTTATTTCCCGGTGCGTCTCCTCAAGTTCGTCCTCTAAGGCTATCTTGACCATCTCTATGTGCGTCCTCACCTCTCGGTCCTTCGTCTCCATTACTTCTGTCACCTCTTCCAACCTCATTGTCAGTCCCTCACGTACCATCTGACATTGCCTCTGTGTCGCTATCAAGTCATTTTTGATTTCTTTTTGTGTCGCTTTCAACCCTCCTAGTACTGCAGTGTTCCTTTGAACCTGCTCCATTAGTTCTTTTTGTCCCTCCGTCAGCTGTTCCACCTCCTCCGTCAGGTTCTCTATTCCCCCCTGTAACCTAGCCGTTCCATTTCTCACCTCTTTCTCTATATACTTTTCGCCTCGCTTTACCTCCTCGCGTACCCCCGAGACCTCCTCACTTACACCTCGTCATATCTCCTCTTTCATCTCCTCCCTCTCTTTTGTAGATGCCGCCCTCATCTGTCCCAATTCATCCCTCTGAGCATCCAGTTTGGTTTCTACCCCGATTTTTACCTCCTCTATCTGCTCTCCCATTTGTTTAATTTCTCGGGCGGATTGCTCCCCTATTTCCCGCAATTTGCCTTCCATCCTATTTTCTAACCCCATTAACCCATTTTTCACCCCTTCTATCCCATTGTCTAACCCCTCAAATTTCTTGTCTAATTCCTTAAAATTATTGTCTAACCCCTCACCGGTACCCCTCGCTTCGTCCCTCATTACCCCCAATTGCTCACTCTGAGCCCTCGCTTCGTCCCTCATTTTGTCCATAAGGACCCCCATCATTCTGCTTTCCATTTTCTCACTATCAGCCCTCCTTCTGTCTTCCATTTGTTCCATACTGTCGTTTTTTTTCTGCATTTCCACCATGAATTGGGCCATGAAGGCTTGCATTTGGACCGCGCTCATTGGTTCCGCGGCCGTGGCCCCCTCAACCACGTGCGCGAGAGCACCATTTTGTGCGCCTGATACCCCCTCAACCACACCTTCTTTACTCTCCTCCACCCTTTCCTCCACATACATTTCCCCGAGGTCCTGGGTCGATTCTACCCCGTCTATCTGTATCTCTCCCACAGGCATTCCGTCGCCTTGACCAGCCATGGTGCAATTTCGAAATTCGGGTTTTGCTTTACAACACAAATTTCCAGCAGCTCGTAATTTTGAGCGCGTTAAGCATGCTTCGGGTCCGTATCTCACTCCCTTGGAGGCGTGGGTTCGAATCCCACTCCTGACACCAATTGTTACGGTACGCGGTTAAGGATGTTATATTTGCCGAGCGGAGGCTCCGCGACCGAACAGTTTTGTTTTTGTTTTTGTTTTTTTGTATACAAGATCGAGGCTCGTGAACGAGCGAACATTAATCACACAGCAAGACAAACAGACACACAAAACAAATAACATCGGGAGCGGTAGACAAGATGGGGAGAGAGGGGGAAGGACACAAACACAACATTTGAGAGCAGGGACCGAGAGACATGGAGACATCGAGAGAACTGTGGGAGGGAGAGGGCTTTGGGGGGGAGGCATGGGAAGGGGGGGGGGCAGTTGTTCCCCGACTAAACCCGATTCACCCAGACGTTGGCCGTATCGCGCCATAGCTACTCAATCGGGGAAAGACTAAGACGACGAATGCAAAGAGGAAGAAGAAGAAGAAGACGTACAGAAGAGTAACGGGGTTTATTATTATTTACACACATAAGCAAAAAGAGCAGTCACGTTTATTTACAGGGGACATGAGACGCAGGTGACACAGTGAAAATTACTAGCTTATACAGACTTAGTTACTACCCAGGACAGCACGAACAAAACAAACTCACGTAGGCAAAATGGGGAACTTGCAGGCAGGAATGGCTGGAAAGGATGAGCAGGTGGGATCACCGGGCACAGCAAGCAGGTCCACTCCGGGCGGGAAGCGGGGAGCTGGCAGCTCCTTGTATTCCGCTTTACAGCGCACACCGTCAGGGCTTCACGCGGCTGGTTGAAATGGAGCTGCACTCCTCTGTTGTATCTCTCGTGTAGCTTGTTTCGTAAAAGCTCCTCGGCTTTCTCTTGGACCCTTTCTTTTGTCGTGTCCCTCTCCACGCAGCTCAGCTCGTATTTTTCTTCCTCTCACTTCCCTTCCAGCGCGGGTCTCTCTCAGCGCGGGACTGCTATCTCGGCTCAGCTCAGCCTTGGATTCCCTCCCTCTCACTTCTCTCGTCAGCGCGGGACTCTCTCGCCATTTCTTTCACTTCTCTCCAGCTCATCCGCGATCTTCGCACCCTTCTCGCATACCGTTAGCGCGAGTCTGACACGCCCTCCACGGTTTCGGTACCGCCCTCTCCCCCATGCTCTGTTTCGTGACCTTGTATGGTAATCCCACGGGCTTGTCTCCTTATTTGGGCATCGCGCCGACGGCACGCCCCTCGTGGCGAGCCACGGGCTTGTTTCCTTATTTGGGCATGGGGCTGCACAGCCCCGCCCTTCTTGGCACGCCCTGGGCTTGCCTCTCCCTGGCGACCCCGCCCCTCCTGTTCAAACAGAGCACGGAGCACATTTTCACTATAGCAGCGAATTGAGAGGGCGTGCACCCCATGCTTGTGAACTGCTTTACCCACAGATGGAGAGTTTGGCTGGGAAATGGAATTATTGAAGGGGAGCTATTCTCTATTGATTCGGTGCAATGGAGTGTCATTCTAATGGAAGACAAGGCCTTACTCTAAAACACATAATAAGATATAAGCTATCGAACAGGGGTATTCTATGATTGGCTGACGTGTTTGCTTTATGGACTAATTATGGGACGCCCTTTGACCTTTACACACTGGAGCAAGGAGGCTCAGAATAAAGCAATAATAATAATACACACAATAAAAAAAAAACACAATCCTCATATCCACAACAATATATATATATATATACATACATATATATATATATATATATATATATATATATATATATATATATATATATATATATATATAATATATATATACATATATATATATATATATTGCCACGTGACTGCCCTCGGTTAATACTGGGAAATCACGAATGGCAATCGGGCTTACTCTGAGGCGACGTTCAATGGCAGATTTGACTATATATATGCACGGGGGAGGCAAGATAGAGGAAGAAGAAGCGGGAGATTTACCTGTCGGTCCCGCGTGCAGGCATCTTCACCCTGCAAATTAATAAATCACACGAAACGGAATTTATGTACAAAAATAACACAGCTTTATTGCCGGACCCTAAGAACAATGGACGCGCCGGTAAATAAATGTCCTAAGTTGGGATCCCACACACCTTACTTCAAAAACAAGCACAGGGGAAGAATTAATCAAAGAAACCATTGTGTTCTGTCGTGGGGGCTTAGCTCTGTCTGCACGGTCAGGGATCGCCAGGGATCATCGGCTCCAAGCGCACAAGCCCGCCGCGGCTCCGATGTTGGAGGGAAGTAGGCCTTGATATACCCCCGTTCGCGCGCTGCTGGGCCAACGTATGCCGCTGCGCGGCAAGCCTTGTTTGCACCTCGTCACTTGCACGTGAATGCAGGGAAGGAGAATCGTCAGCGCTCCGTCTCTCCACCGTCTTTTGGAATCCTCGTTCGGCACCAAAGTCCAAAGACAAGAGAAGGTCCAGCATGAGAGGGGGGTCCGAAACAAGAAGGGTCCAGCACGAAAAGGCAAGAAGAAAAGGAAGGGCTCTATGTCAGTCTCCTCTATCTTTTATCAAACCTCGTTACATCACCGGCACTTCTCCTCCAATCGGCGCGTCGCTCCTTGCTCTGCCATTCGGCGGGCTGCTTCTCTCTCGGCCTGCCTCGATCTCCCCCATCAACCATTCTTCCAATCTTTCGCAAAGTGGGCATGGCTATTGCCTGGCTTGCTCGATGTTTCATCGCCCTGCCGGCGCAATATTGCCTGGCATGCTTGATGTTTCATCGCCCTGCTGGCGAAATGCGCGGCCGCTTCCTGTCTGTTCTTCTGGTAAGTCTTATTGTGAGAGGGAAGTTTTTATTAATATGTGCACCAATGGGGCTAACCAATGCCTATTGGTGTGTTGCCATACGGGACAAATGGATGATCACAGAGGGAACGACGTACAAGCGAATTAACATAATCCCTATAACTACTTAACATTCCCCATTCCTTGTAATGGGAACGAAAGTACACCTTAATCCAAACAAACCGCCGAAACAAACTTATTACAGGTGAGGTTCCCTATCACGACAGCCGGAGCATAATACCTATGCAGATCTACCTGGATCTATATATGCCCTACCCAAAATTCAAAACAATATATAAACTAGCAAAAGTACCCAGCGTTGCCGGTTAACAATGAATCGCTTCCTGATGGGAATATGATCAACACAATCTGGGTCCATCATACAGGCGAATTAAAAAAATAGATCACAGGTACAGTGGACTCTGATGCAGCGGAGTGACACCCTATCCGATGGAAGTTACACTCACGAACTGCTTACGAAGTAACAGGCTATGCTTCTGCAATTTAATAAATCATTCGTGTAAGACAATGAAATTATTTTGCTCCTTCAGCTGACAGTTTCGGTCAGTTTCAGTAACACAAACAGTAACACACACACACAAAGTAACACACACGCACATAGTAGCACACACACACAGAAACACACAGTAACACACACATACACAGTAACACACATACACACAGCAACACAAACAGTAACAGTCACACACAGTGACACAAACAGTAACACACACACACACACAGTAACACACACACACACACACACACACACACATACACAAACATAGTAACACACACACACACACACACACACACACACACACACACACACACAAAGTAACACACACATATAGTAATACACACGCACACACACACACATATATAGTAAAACACAAACACACACACACATGCACACAGTGACACACACAAACATAGTAACACACACAGTAACACACACACAGTAACACACACACAGTAACACACACAGTAACACTAACAGCAACAGTCTTTGCAGCCTTACCGATGGAAAGTCACTCCTGCCTTTGTTCGTCCTCGTTCGTCACGATTTGTGCACCCGTAGGCAGCAGCACACAGCAGCATTTTGCCTTACAGTACAATAACACACACACACACACACACACACACACACACACACACACACACACACACACACACACACACACACACACACACACACACAAATACAGTAACACATACAAATACAATAACACAAACAAAAACAGTAACACAAACAAAAACAGTAACACACACAAACACAGTAAAACACACACAAATAAACACACAAACCGGAGGGATCAACATACTTGTCAAAAAAAACCTTTTTTGCCAAGTAATAATGCACAAGACCAACCAAAATACTTGAAAAATCTTCGATTTTCACCAGTAACAAACACAAACAACCAGGGGTGAAAACATAAACTTCATCCACCTTCGGCGATGGAGGTAATGAGAAGGGCAAGAAACTCATCAACGTTGCCCATTTGTTAGGTCTCATGGCATCCACTGTTTGCACCATCATAAATAATGCTAATAGTATAAAGAATATGGCACATACAGAAACTTCTGCATGTTCCTTTCATATTATGAAAGGAAGAGACATTTTGATGGAACAGTATGGAAAGCCTGCTGAAACTTTGGATAGAGGATCAAAACCAGTGGAAGGTTCTCCTATCCACCTTGCTGATCCAGGGGTAAAGCCAATTCTTCTCCAATGGTTTAATCTCTGATCATCAATTTGGTTTCAGAACTTCAGAGATGACGTGATCTCACTAAAGGTCACAAAAAAATTAAGGTCACATGGGAGGTACTCCAAAAGAGAAAAGAGAGCTAGGCGGAAAAGTGAAAACAGCAGGTGCTTCTCACTCATGTTAATATGTTCTGCAAAGAAATTCAAAGGGTAAATGACCTTTCACCTTTAACTTGTCAAAACCAAAATATGAATCACTTCATCTCTGTATTACAGTCCATATTTCTGCCAAGGTTGGTCAAAATTCCTCTAGTGGTTCACAACAACAAAAACAATGGATGGACGCACAGATGGGCACATGGACAACCCAGACACATAATGCTTCTGGCCTTCGGCTGCAGTGGCATAAAAATAATTAATATGTGATTATATCGATAAATGATAAAACTGCATCCTAATAACAAAGCAGACAAAATGTATGGGTGATTATTCAGTTAAAAGGTGACCATGATTGTGTGAAGATTATTTGAAAAAAACCAAATATATAAATATAGTTATAAATGTATAAATGCAACAGCTTTGTTCATATTGTTATGTCGGTGGGGTCGTGATATGTAGAGTCAGGTAGATTTGTATAAATTAACATGCTACGGATGTCGTGTAGGAACCACCATGTAATAATAGTACTTGTTTAGCCTGGATGTCGGATTAAGGTGTATATTCGTCCCCATTACGAGGAATGGGGCATGTTAACTAGTATAGGGATTATGTTAATTCCCCTGTTCGTCAAACCTCAGTAATTTATATCCTTTGTCTCTTTTTGCACTGCACCAAAGACAGTAGCGCAGGAAATGGCCATTAAACACAATAAATAATAAAACCAACCAGAACCCAGATGACACACTTGGGCTGATTACTCCGACTGGAAAGGACGCATAGGACGAAAGATCTGTGAAGACACGCCCCAAGGAACCGTGATTGGCCAGGGCTCTTGAATGGCAGAGAAAAGGGCGGAGCAAGAAGGCACTCACTGATTGGCAGAGAGAAGGGCGAGCAAGAAGTGGCGTGCTGATTGGTGGAGAGCTGGACAAGGTCGTGGCGACTGCGGGCATTGGTGGAGAAGCGCCGGTGACGTCACGACCCGACGTTAAAAGAACTCTCGGACT
>NC_136274.1:49378400-49408192 GCF_964187855.1 Myxine glutinosa
TCAAGAGGAATTTGTCTCGTAATCATCAAATGATAAATGGCAAGTAAATTATATTGTGGAAAATTAAAGATTTCAAATAAACCTATTTAAAGTGTATTCGCACATAACTAATTTTAAAAAACGAAGAAATATCTCTCGGTAATTTCCTGAAACATATTTTACTTCCGGCTAATAATGTTGAATTAAATAAAAACGAAGAAATATATGTCGGCATCATTGTTGACGTTTTTGTGACGACTGTCATCAAACGAAAAAGTAATATATCTTAACGGAAAAGCAAAAGCGAATTTTTAATATATATCGACACGTTGCCGTCGGTGTCATGTTGGGCGGTGTATGATACACCATGACGCGATTTTTAAAAATATATCTCTGCATTTTCCCGCGTGTGTGGAATGTTCTCAATTATTGCTGACACCGAGTCCAAAACCATCGATAAAAATGAAATCATATGGTGAGTTAGATTGGAGATAAAGGCGTGAGAGAGACTCAATGGCCTTGAAGTTGAAGTTACAGGCGTTTGAGAATTCATTTCGTTCTATAAACGGCAACTTTCATTGGATTTCCTTCCCGTTTTTTTTCAACCGAGTCGAAAACTATGTTAGCGACTGTGAAAAATGAAATGATATATCGAATTTTTAATATGTATCGACACGTTGCCGTCGGTGTCATGTTAGGCGGTGTATGATACACCATGACGCGATTTTAAAAAATATATCTGCATTTTCCCGCGTGTGTGGAATGTTCTCAATTATTGCTGACACCGACTCTAAAACCATCGATAAAAATGAAATCATATGGTGAGTTAGATTGGAGATAAAGGCGTGAGAGAGACTCAATGGCCTTGAAGTTACAGGCATTTGAGAATTCATTTCGTTCTATAAACGGCAACTTTCATCGGATTTTCTTCTCGGTTTTTTTCAACCGAGTCTAAAACTATGTTAGCGACTGTGAAAAATGAAATGATATATCGAATTTAAAATAGATATCGACACATTGCCATCAGTGTCATGTTGGGCGGTGTATGATACACCATGACGCGATTTTAAAAAATATATCTCTGCATTTTCCCGCGTGTGTGGAATGTTTGTGGAAAATTAAAGATTTCAAATAAACCTATTTAAAGTGTATGCGCACATAACTAATAAAAAAAACGAAGAAATATCTCTCGGTAATTTCCTGAAACATATTTTACTTCCGGCTAATATGTTGAATGAAATAAAAACGAAGAAATATATGTCGGCATCATTGTTGACGTTTTTGTGACGACTATCATCAAACGAAATAGTAATATATCATAACGGAAAAGCAAAAGCGAATTTTTAATATATATCGACACATTGCCGGCGGTGTCATGTTGGGCGGTGTATGATACACCATGACGCGATTTTAAAAAATATATCTCTGCATTTTCCCGCGTGTGTGGATTGTTCTCAATTATTGCTGACACCGAGTCTAAAAGTAAAACCATCGATAAAAATGAAATCATATGGTGAGTTAGATTGGAGATAAAGGCGTGAGAGAGACTCAATGGCCTTGAAGTTACAGGCCTTTGAGAATTCATTTCGTTCTATAAACGGCAACTTTCATCGGATTTTATTCCCGTTTTTTTTCAACCGAGTCTAAAACTATGTTAGCGACTGTGAAAAATGAAATGATTTATCGAATTTGATTTGAAATAAAACTGGGGGAGAGCAAGACACCACGGGCCTACAAAACAGGACTCAAAGCTATGCGAGTTAATAAAATGGTGGATATTTGTTTATAGCCACTCCCAGAATGGGTGGAGCTATGGGTGGAGCTACTCTGCAAACCGAGTAAGCCACACCCCGGACAGACACCCAACAGATAGACAGACAGACAGACAGAATCATCTACGGCTATTATAATATAGATAACTAAATAAATAAATAAAAACCTGATAACCTCCCCTCTTTACTTCAGCAATAAATCAAACAAATATTCATGTATTCTAGTGTTACATGGAGAAAATTTCGGTGCTCCAACCAGCCTGAACTGGCAGGAAAATTAATCTTTTTATTCCCTAAAACCTGAATGTTCAGGTGAGTAGGAAAAGAGGTCTTGATGTCTTTATAGTATGCACCGTGAAATATTCTTTATCCGAAACCTTTGTTTTTCGAAATGCAAATTGCAAATGTAAATCAAAACAGCATTGCTCCTTTCTTACCACACGATCCTGTTTGATTTTGAGTGGTGAACCATGTTTTTTTAAAGTAATAAATTTCTGCCCAATGAAATAAGCAGTTCGTTCCTAATGGAGGCAAATTTTCATCCGTGTACGTCCAAACAGAATCTGTAAAAAAAAATTGTGTTGAAGACGATGTTTTAAATCTTTATTTTTATGTGACAAAGGATCGTAGAATAGTTTACAGATATTGCTTACAGGACAACAAATGAAGAAACATCATTGGACAGGATATCCAAACGGTCTGGAACCACAAATATTTTTTTTTTCTTTTTCTAATTACAGATAAGTGACCGATTATGGCACTATAAAAGAATGACATGGTCGGGTTAACTCAACTCCCAGGGATTTCTTTTTCTGGGACCGCTCAAGGCACATGTTAGAGATCAGGGACACGGAATATCTGAAAAAAGAGAAGATCAGGGCCAAGGAAAATCTGAAACAACTAATTGGCGATGAGTGTCAGACCATAAACAAAGACACAAATGTGATTCGCAGTGTTCAAAAATAATGAAAATAACATCTTCAAACCTGATTCGAATTACAAGGACAGCAAGCGGAACACATTCTGTAAAATTCCTTGAAATGCCTAAGGTTCCAGACTATTTGTACACCCTGTATTTTCACATTCATGACAATGACGTCACAAGCAATATATAAGTGAACTTTGTATTTGGGATTGAACTTGGGATCTCAACAAGACAAACTAATTTCTCAGATGGGAACACCTAACATGACAAGTCGATTTTCATCAAAACCGTTTAATTAAGTCAATGAGGATTAAAATGACAATCCAAATTATGATACGATTTTGCAGATCATAACAGGTATGATGATTGACACGTTTATGCATTTTTATTTATTTAAGAAAAGTAGTGAAATTAAAGTCGACAAAAGTTACAGTTAATCACAAACAGTTAGACAATGATGACAATGTAATGCCACCAAAAGTCTCCAAAACTCAAGAAATACAAACATTGTGACAATACCTGTGCTGAGTTCTCCAATCCCATAATGGTTCCTTTGTATTGGTCCCATGGAGGTCTCATAGATTTGGTAGTAAATCCTGACCTCCTCCACAGCAAGCGATTCTGCGAATAATAACACGTTTAATTCACCGGTGCCAATCGCCATTACTCGCACGGCCGTAGTTATTTCTCAAATTAGAGTTCATTGTATATTAATGTCAGTCTTTTCATCAGTCTAGAGCTGTCTAGCATGTCTAGCATGGGTTCGAATCCCGAACAAGCTATAAACTGTCATCCCGGTGTATCACAGGTAGCATGGTTCATCAATTTGTGTGCCGTCTCTCGGATTGGACGTTAAATGGGTATCCCACCTCCCAGAATTCATTGGTGGACGTTAAAGATCCCATGGTGTTCTTTGCGAAGAGTAGGCGAGCTATCACCGGCACCATGACCAAATCCCAAATTCCTGCCCTAACCAGCAAGAAGGTGTTGCACCATCAGCACAGCCACGCCCTCAGCCAATGATGCCACCCCACAGCTTTGTGCTGCATACGAACGAAGAAGTATTTTCACACTCATTGCATCTTCTAACCAATATTAGAAGACCTTTTGGATATGTTAAATTTTCGGATACGTGAGGTATCTATCAATTCACACAAACGTACTGAGAAGAATTGCACTTTAAAGGAATGTTCAAGGTGTAATGATATCATTTACAATGGAGAAAGCAAAGCGTCAAAATAGGTTATGGGCATGGCAAATGTCCCACACTTCAAAAGAAGGAATCAATACGTAGTTGCCATAGGTTCGAATATCGTTTTGTAGAAGCGATACATTTTATTTTCCTTCGCAGTAGCAGAGATGTTGGGGTTGCTTTTCGAAACATTTAGGATTTCAGATTAAACCGATTTCAGCCATTGCACTTTCACTTTCCCTATTCGTCTTGCCAACTGTACCAACCATTTGGTACTCGCACGCGGTACACGGGGCTTAATTACCTGGGCGTTCCCATGGAAAATCGATTCCTCATTAATAATCAACACTCGATCAAAGGTTTTGGATTAATCTGGGCGTTTGTATAACTGCAGTTCGTTCATGCACTGTATATTATAACGCGGAAATTGAGCACGCGGAAATTCTGCGCAACAGACGAGGAGGATTCGAGGTGGGGGACCACTTTGTTAAGAGAACTAGCGTGACTCGGCGCGCTCCGCGTGCCTCACAACACGTCGTTTCAGAGGGGTAGGCATCTTTGACCATTTCGGTGTCTTTTGGGTCTTCATGGTGTTTTGGGTCTTCAGGGCCATTTGGATCTTCAGGGTCTTTTGGATCCTCTGGGCCTTTAAGGGTATTTTGGGTCTTTGAGGTGTTTTTGGGTCTTCAGGGTCTTTTGGGCCTTTGTTGTCTTCAGAGGCTTTTGGGTCTTAAGGGTCTTTGGTGTCTTTGGGGTTTTTGGGGTCTTTGGGGGTCTTCAGGGTATGTTGGGTCTTCAGGGTCTTTTGGGTCTGAAGGATCTTGGAGGTGTTTTGGGTCTTCGGGGTGTTTTGGGTCTTCGGGGTGTTTTGGGTCTTCGGTGTGTTTTGGGTCTTCGGGGTGTCTTGGGTCTTCAGGGTTTTTTTGAGCCTCATGGCCTTGAAGGGTATTTTGGGTCTTTGGGGTTTTTGGGGTTTTGGGGGTCTTTGGGGGTCGTCAGGGTATGTTGGGTCTTTGGGGGTCTTGGTGGTCTGAAGGATCTTGGGGGAAGTCAAAGGTCGTCAAAGGGTCATCAAAGGTCTGAGGGGTATCAGCAGTCTTAACGAAATTAAGAGGGTTAATTAAGAGGGTGGTAATTTTATTTGAAGAAGAAGAAAACGTTTTAGTCGCATATAAACAAACATACATACATACATACATACATACATACATACATAGTACATACATACATAGCGAACCATATACGTTTGCTCTATTATAATATGATACACCCACCCTCAACTTCCCACACCTCCTGCCCCCCCCCCCTCCCCTTCCCACGCCTCCTGCCCCCAAGCCCTCTCCCTCCCACACTTTTCCCTGCTCTCAAATGTTGTGGTTGTGTGCTTCCCCTTCTCTCCCCATCTTGTCTTCCGCTCCCTCTTTTTGTATATTTTGTTTGCCTGGTTGATTTGTTTGTGAAATAAATGTTAGCTCTTTCACGAGCCTCGATTCAGTATACAAAAAAAAAAAAAAAAAAAAAAAAAAACCGTTTTGATGGGATGAACAGAATCGTACCTCGGTGGTTACGGTGTGTGCGAATCCTCCTGTTATGACAATAGGATGTGCAGAGAAATGCTGTTCGTGGTTGAAGTAAACATTGCTGTCAAATTGAACATCTCGCGCACCATGTACGCCCGACATTGGTCTCTTGTAACCACACGCTGGTATTCCATCTGGGACACATGGATCAACTATCCTGGCAAAAAACCCCAAGACAAGTCCCAAAATATACATACATGAACGGTTTTCCGTCTCAAGTCGACATGAGTGTTCTCATCACCCTCCACCGATAAAGTGAGATTTGAAAATAAACAGTTCCCTTCACCAAATATATCCTCTTCACAAAAATAGTCTCCGATTGTTTGGAGCTGTAAATACCGACGTTTTACAACAAACAGAACTTCCACACAACGGAAAACACACAACAACAATATGATCCCCCTGGAGAAAAAGTATTGCCCAAACATATAATAATAATATCGGTGGAAGTGTTGCCTGGTGTTGGCTTAGCGGTTAGGGTGCGAGCTTGGGATCCTAGGATCCTGGGTTCGAATCCCGGTCGATCGCTGAATTAACGCCAGGGGGTTGACTCAGCCTGTCATCCTTCCGAGGTCGGCAAATTGAGTACCAGCTTGCTGGGATGAATGATCCCGGTGTGTACCCCGATTTGAATAGGTACACCGTATCCCTGCGCATCGTAAGAGGCGACCAAGGGTTGGCGTCAGGAAGGCATCCGGCCATAAAAACATTGCCTCAAACAGGGAACCATGATTGTCATGGGGCCCGCAAGGCTAACCCCTGCTCTAGCAGGGAAAATGGCCTTAAAACGATCATTCATTCAGCAGAGGACAAATGTTGGTTCTGGCTCAACCTCAAATTTAACATTGAAGTCAATGGGGAAAAAGGGGAAAACTTATTGACTAGCACTCTAGCTCACCAAAAATTTCATCCTCTTTTGGGACAACCTATTTACAAATATCAAATCCTCAATAGACCAACTACTACTCACTCGCTATGGGGGATTATTATAGATATACTCAGATAAAGACCCAAAGAACATTGTATCCTGTTTTAATTTAGGAAATAACTTAATTTTCTTAAAAGCAGAATCGCCATCTAGAATATTCACAAACATTACATTGGAATTTAACTCTTGCTTTAGGTATTGCTGTTGAGCCAATATGAAATGATAAACCTCTCTTAATGATCTAGTCTTTTAGATTATTGTGAATTATTTTTTCATTGATTTCTTGGCAACATTTACTCTTTTTTGACTAATAAATACGATGTATCAAAAGACAAAATACAAATTTCAATCAAACTCATTTAAAAAGGATACTGAAATATATTGCACTGATGTAAAATTGAACAAAGATGATTACAATAACTTTGGATTAAACCTATTATGAAGGATAATATGAGCTACTCAACCCTTTTAAAGGAAGAGCATTCTCTGTCTTTGGGAAGTCGTCAATTAAAGTAATTATAACAAAAGCTTCGCCACGATTTATGGAGATCTATAGCAAACTAGAGGAGGTAATGAAAGATGTAAAAGTATCAAAAAAGAAAACTCTTTTTACTGAAGCTAACGAAATGAGGATAAAACTATTAGCTCTAAACACGGTGAAATTTCCTTATTTTTACGATATAAATATGATGAATCTAAACGATATACCAGATGTTAAGCCTCTTGAATTTCCTGATGCTCCATCTATCTATAATTCCAGTAATCTCTGTGTGTATGTTTGTATGTTTGTATGTTTGTATGTATGTATGTATGTATGTATGTATGTTTGTCTGTGACCGCTGTTTCTCGACAACTACCGGTCCGATATACTTGAAACTTGCCAAGTATATTGCTGGGGACCCGAGGATGTGCCTTTTCAAGGTTTGAAATTAATCGGACAAGTAGTTACCGAGCTATGGCGATTTAGCCGTTCGCCGTTCGCTTTGGCGTTGCGAATGGACCAAACCATTTCATGTAAATAGAGGGGGGGGATTGTCACCGTACTCGCAAGCCGTTCGCCGTTCGCTTTGGCGTTGCGAATGGACCAAACCATTTCATGTAAATAGAGGGGGGGGGATATAATTTTAGATATATATATAGTACGGGCATATATATAGTACGGGCATGCCCTAGTATGATAAATTAGAGAATTGTCGGGCTTGTGATAGAGTGGGATTAAACACAGAGTCAAAAGCCCATGAACAATGTTTATTCTGTGATCATCTTTTAATTAATGATGATAAAAAATATAAAAAGAAACATAATTATTTGAAAAATACACCAAAAATGAATTACTTTACAAGGTTAATAAGAGAAATGAACGTTAAGTATGAGGGTGATAATACACCTTTCATTACAACAGAAGAGATTGATAAAATTATGGTAATGTTTTAAGGATTGATGTTATTTGCTATTCACGATTGTCATTTTCAGGGAAATATCAACACAAGATATTATATAAATAAGATAATGAATTATTTTGAAATTAAACCTGAACTCAGGATAAAACAAAGTTTCGAAAAAAGCCTGTAAAAAATTAGATGACTTGTTTTCCAAAGAGAAAAAATGAATGATTTTTTTTACCCGTTTGGGAAAACAAGATAAAATTTAACAACCATAAATATTTTCCAAATTCATGAAGATGTCTAATAGTTGGTTCAAGCGGATGTGGAAAAACCTGTTTGCTTTCAAAGATGCTCCTTACTCCCAACTTTTCAGATTATGATAATTTAATAATTTTCACAAAGTTTTTAACCTGAGTATCAACTACATTCACAAGGTTTTAATGTGGGTCTTCAAAAAGAAGATATAATCGTTTTATTTAAACTTCAAAACAAACTAAATTATAACAACATTGAAGATATAATACAACTATTTTGTGATACACAGAAATGTAAAAATAAATCAAAACCCATAACTTGTATTCTCAGTGATAAAACGAATGATATACCTTCATCCCAAGTTTTAGATAAAACAAAAAATAACCTCATTATCTTTGATGATTGTGTTAATGAGAGAAACCAAACGGTTATGGATGGCTATTATACAAGAGGGAGACATTCTTCTTGGAATTGTATTTATCTCAGTCAATCATACTTTCAACTTTCAACACATACTTTCATACTTTCAACATATATGGGCAGGGTATAGCCCGAAGTACCGCGTGGGAGACCTCAATCCCTCTCGTCAAAAATCAAGGTGGGGAACCCGATTGAAGCAAGGGTGGAAATCACTCCATTTATGACGACGAAACGTCTGATGCCCCACGTGGAGATCGGTTTCTGAGGTTTGGGACATGGAATGGAGGGACAATGACAGGAAGATCAGGAGAAGTGGTGGAAGTATTGGTCAGAAGAAGAGTGCACATATGTTGTGTGCAGGAGACGAGATGGAAGGGAAGTGGTGTGAGAATGGTGAAGGGTAGGCAGGGACAGAAATAAAAGTTTGTGTGGAAAGCGTGCCCGGAAGGCATGCATGGTGTTGGTGTCCTGTTTTCTGAGGAGTTTGTAGACAGTGTGGTGAGTGTGACTGGAGTAAGTGAAAGGTTGATGGTGAAAATGATGATTGGAAATCTCTTGGTGAACGTCATCTCGGGATATGCTCCGCAGGTCGGTCGGAGCGATGAAGAGAAGGACAAGTTCTGGTGTGCAATAGAGAAGCTGATGGAAAACGTGAAAGATGAATAAGTTGTTGTGGTAGGCGGAGACCAAAATGGACATGTGGGAAGGAGTATAGACGGTTTTCAGGGAGTTCATGGGGGTTATGAATATGGTGTGAGGAATGGAGATGGTGAAAGGATTTTGGAGTTTGCTGATGGAGCTGGTTTGTTGATTTGTAATACTCAGTTCCAGAAAGAGGATAATAAGCTAGTTACATACACGTCAGATAGGTCAAGGACAACCGTTGACTACCTCCTAGGTACCTAGGGGCACCTAGGGGTGCACCTAGGGGGCACCTCCGGGACACAAAGTTGGTCCCGGGGGAGGAGGCTGCTTCACAGCACCACTTGGATGTCTGAGACATAAGGGTGAAAGGTGCGAGGAGAGCTCGGCGGGTGAAGTACCAACCGAGAATGATGGTGTGGAGGTTGAAAGAGGTGACAGTGAGGGAGGCATTAAAAGAGAGGCTGAGTATGCCAGAGGTTGATGTGGTTGAGCTTGAAAGTGGTTGGATGTCAATGAAAGATAATCTGTTGGGAGCCGTGGTGAGGTATGTGGATGGACAAAAGACCACTGAGGCACTCGGAAACATGGTGGTGGGATGATGAAGTTGGAAAGAGGATTGATGCGAAGAGGAAGAAGTTCAAGGAGTGGCAGAAGGCAAAGGGTACGGGGGCAGAAAAGGCAGAGCATGAAAGTTACAAGGCAGCCAAGAAGACTGCAAAGAAAGAGGTAGCAAAGGCGCAGGAGGCATGTAGGAAAATGTTCGGAGAACGCTTGGATTTGGAAGAGGGTCAGAGAGCGGTATTCAGGATTGCAAAGCAGATAGCGAAAGAGAGGTGTGATGTGATGGGGGTGAGTTGCTTGAAGGATGAAGTGGGACAAATGGTTGTGGACCCAGATGGAATTAAAGGAAGATGGAAGAGATATATGGAAATGCTGTTGAATACAGAGAATGAATGGGATGGCAACATAGAGAGTAACCCAGTTTTAGGACCGGGAGACAAGATAACTGAGAAGGAAGTTGAGGAAGCGATAAAAGCAATGAAGAGTAGAAAAGCGGGAGGGCCGACAGGAGTTGTGGGAGATATGTTGAAGGCAGCAGGAAGTTGGGGTGTGAAGAGATTGACAGAAATCCGTAATCTGGTGGTGAAAGAAGGCCGTATTCCAGTGAATTGGGAACTGAGTACCCTCGTTCCTCCATACAAAGGGAAAGGTGACCCTCTGGACTGTGGAGCTTTATCTTATCGAGCGATAAAGTTATTGGAGCATTGAATGAAGGTATTGGAAAGGATGTTGGAGAGGAGGATGAGGAAGAAAGTGAAGATCGACGAAATGCAGTTTGGATTTATACAAGGAAGAGGAACGACAGACGCGCTTTTTATTGTAAGGCAGCAGTTGCGGGAAAAGTACATGGAGAAGAGGAAGAGGTTGTTTCTTGGGTTTGTTGATCTGTAGAAAGCATTCGATAGGGTTCCACGCGAAGTAGTGACATGGGCATTGAGGAAGGTAGTAGTGGAGGAATGGTTGATCAGAGTGGTGATGGCAATGTACGAGAGAGCGCGCACAGCTATAAGGGTGAAGGACGGGAACAGTGGCGAGTTTGAGGTGAAGGTCGAGTGCATCAGGGGTCGGTACCAAGTCCACTACTATTTGTAGCTGTGATAGAGGTGCTGGCTCAGAACGTAAATGAGGGTTTACCGTGGGAATTGTTGTATGCAGATGATCTGGTGTTGATTGCAGAGAGTTTGGATGAACTGAAGGAGAAGACGAACAAGTGGAAGGAATGTATGGAGACAAAAGGTCTGAAGGTGAATATTGGAAAAACGAAGGTGATGGCAAGTGGTAAGGCCTGTGGTGAGGTGGAAAGAACTGGGAAGTGTCCGTGTGCTGTGTGCAGGAAGGGTGTCAGAGTGAACTCCATTCAATGTACAATGTGCGCTGAGTGGGTTCATCACAAATGTATTGGTCTGAGAGGGACATTAACCAGTGTGGCAGCTACATTCAAGTGTAAGGTGTGCTGCAGATGGAGGAAATGTTGAGTTGGATATTGGAGATGGCGTGAAGCTGGAAGGTGTGAAAACATTTTGCTACCTCGGAGACATGCTGAATGGAGAAGGTGGATCAGACTCGGCAACGGTTGCTGGAGTGAGATGTGCATGGAAGCAGTTTCGGGAACTGAGTGGCGTGCTGACGAGGAGGGGAGTGTCGTTGAAGCTGAAGGGAAAGGTGTATACTGCATGTGTGAAAAGTGTTATGACTTATGGGAGCGAGACATGGGTAATGAACGTAGAGCAGCAACGAAGGCTGGAAAGGGTGGAAATGTGAATGGTTCGGTGGAAGTGCGGAGTATCGTTGAGAGAGAGGAAGACAAATGATGAATTGCGAAAGATGATGGGAATAGAGCCTGTGATGGATGCTGTGAAGAGAAACAGGATGAGATGGTTTGGTCATGTGTTGAGGAAGGATGAAAGTGACTGGTTGAGAAGAGTGATGGAAATGAATGTAGAAGGAAGTAGAGGACGGGAAAGACCGAGAAAGACTTGGCTAAAGGTGGTGGAAGAAGAAATGCAGGCAAGGGGGTTGACTAGGGGAGATGCAGAAAATAGGGAAAAATGGAGAAGATTCTCATGGGGACCGCAAGGCTAACCCCCGCTCTAGCAGGGAAAATGGCCTTAAAATGCCTGTTGTTGTGTTGTTTTAATCATACTTTCAACTCCCTCGTCGGTCAATAAGAAACAATGCCAATATTTTTTTTTTATTCAAGTTAAATTAAGTCAATGTAAATATTTTTTGGAGAGACAATTGTTCTACATTATGTAGTAAAAAGGAATTTGAGGATAATATGAAACACACGACTGGAAAATAGAAATATATTGTTGTGAAACAAGAGGCGATACTAACTGACATATATTTTTTTTTAATAAATAATAACATACATAAATGACAACTATTATTATTAATTTGTGGGTAAATCTGTTTCAGGAAAAAGCTTTCATAAAACTAGGCTCTTGAATCGTAAAAATGAAAAGCTTTTAAGTTTGTTTTTTTAAACACCCTATGATTCGTATTGTATCTTCAACAACCAGAGCAATACGACCAGAAGTAGAAGGTGAAGATTATTACTACATTTCAATGGAGAAACATATGCGATTGAGGAACAAAGGTCAAATATTTGAGGTCTATCTTGGCACAACAAAATATTCACATTTAAGAGTGAGTTAAAGAAACTAAAATCTGGTGGTCTTGGGATTTTCGAAACGATTCCAGAAGGAATGAGACAAATTATGAGATATCTGAGTAATAATGGAGTTAAGATTTTATCATTCGGTTTTGATGTTGATGAAACTCAATGCCAACGTATGAAAAGCAGAGATACTCGTATTAGTGAAGAAGAAATTACAACTCATATTAATGCTAATAAAGAATTTGATAAAATATTTCAAGAAAAGGATTTATTTGAACACATCTACTTTAATGATAAAGAAAAGGAAAATTTCCCCATTGACCTTTACAATTCAGTAAATGATATTTTTCAATAAATAAATACAGAAAATGAATGTACAAGAAAGAGCAAGAAGATTTAAGGAGAATCAGGAGTTGGTGAAGGAGCCAAGGAGCCATACTAATTTGGATCTGTGCCAAGAAATCACAGACTGGGCAAACAAGTGGAACATGTCTTTCAATCCTGACAAATCTCACACTCTTACGATGTCTCTCCGAAAAGACCGACTGGACAACCCTCCCATCTACTTTCTGAATAATCCTCTCCAAGAAGTTCTGTCACTCAAGCTTTTGGGTCTCACTATCTGCCATGATCTTTCCTGGGAAAACCACATTTCCAATCTGGCTTCCAAAGCCAGTCGCCGCCTGGGCATCCTCCATCGTGCGAAGTCCTTCCTTGGCACACCTGAGCTCCTCATCACATATAAGGCTTTCATCCGCAGCTCAATGGAATACTGTTCCCCCCTCTGGGCTGGTGCTCCTGCCTCACACCTAGCTTGTCTTCACGCTGTTGAAACCAAAGCGTTCAGAATCATTGGAACCTCCCTCGATGAAGCTACCTCCGAGGGCCTTTCACTTACTCACCACAGGCAGGTTGGTGGTCTTTCTGTCTTCTACCGACTCCTCTCTGGCCTTGCTCCTCCAGCTCTCTCTGGGCTCTGTCCCCCAAATATTCCTACAGGTCGCGCAAGATCTGCCTGCAACCCTCTTATGGTTAAACTGCCAAAATCAAGACTCTGCTCACCTTCACTCCTTCATTCCTCTTTTCTCCCGCCTCTGGAACAAACTCCCTCACTCTCTTCAGTCCCTCTCCTCCCTCCAGGTCTTTAAAACAGCTGTTCACCACCATCTCTTATCTTCCCCCATCCAAAACCTGGATCTTTTCTACTCCCATTAATTCACCCCAGACCCACTTTTATGAAATACCGACTTCTTTCCAAGAAGTCCTAGCAGTGTCCATGTGGTTTTTTTTTTACCTCTTCCCCCCCCCCCCCCCCCCCTTCCCACGCCTTCTCCCCCCAAGCCCTCTCCCTCCCACAGATCTCCCGATGTCCCTGTTCTCTACTGTTGTACTTGTGTGCTTCCCTCTCTCTCACCATCTTGTCTACCGCTCCCCTTTTTACGAACTTGCAAAATCGAAGATTTTTCAAGTATATTGGTCGGTTGTGTTTGTGGTTCTGTCTGTCTGTCTGTCTGTCTGTCTGTCTGTTTGTTTGTTTGTTTGTTTGTCACGGCCTACAGGTCACAATTTTCAACCGATCTTCACCAAACTTCACCAAATGGTAGAGTTGGTCAAAATCCAGAAGCCTATTGTTTTTGGGGTCAATAGGTCAAAAGGTCAACATACGCCAAAGGTCACCAACTTTGCTAAATTTCTAAAATCCTCAATTTTCATCCGATTGACTTGAAATTTGAAGACCACTTGCATATCTCCTCACTGAATTCAACCACCAAGTATTTTTGAGGTCAGCATAGGCCAAATGGTCAACATAGGCCAAATTTCTAAAATCCTCAATTTTCATCCAATTGACTTGAAATTTGAAGAGGACTTGCATATCTGGTCACTGAATTCAACCACCAAGTATTCTTTAGGTCAACATAGGCCAAAAGGTCAACATAGGCCAAATTTCTAAAATCCTCAATTTTCATCCAATTGACTTGAAATTTGAAGAGGACTTGCATATCTGGTCACTGAATTCAACCACAAATTATATTTGAGGTGAACATCGGCCAAAAGGTCAACATAGGCCAAAAGGTCAACATAGGCCAAATTTCTAAAATCCTCAATTTTCATCCAATTGACTTGAAATTTGAAGAGGACTTGCATATCTGATCACTGAATTCAACCACCAAATATTTTGAGGTCAACATAGGCCAAAATGTCAACATAGGCCAAATTTCTAAAATCCTCAATTTTCATCCGATTGACTTGAAAATTGAACAGCATTTGCATATCTGTTCACTGAATTCACCCACCAAGTATTTTTGAGGTCAACATCGGCCAAAAGGTCAACATGGGCCACATTTCTAAAATCACCAATTTTCATTTGATTGACTTGAACTTCTTAGAGGATTTATATATATGGTCACTGAATTCAACCACCATCTATTTTTGAGGTCAACATAGGCCAAATTTTTAATATCCTTAATTTTCATCCGATTGACTTGAAAATTGAACAGCATTTGCACATCGAGTCACTAAATAGGGAAACTAACTAGTTTTGAGGTCAAAAAGTCAAAGGTCAACTCAAGGTCAACCTTCCAAAATCGTCATTTTTCATCTGAAAAATCGTCAATTTTCATCCTGTTGACCCGAGTTTTGATCAAGAGCGTATATTTTAATCTTCATGAAATGGACAATTTGCTGTATCAATGGAAAACTTTGGGGGGGGGGGGGGGGGATTTTGCAAGTATCATGCTACGCATGACGTCTTCCTGTTTGTTTGTCTGTTTGATTTGTTTGTGTGATAAATGTTAGCTCTTTCACGAGCCTCAATTCTGTATTCAAAAAAAAAGAAAAAAAAAGAAAAAAAAAGATTTTTAGTTTAAGCAAAGTTTTGATATGTAAATAGAGAAGAATACAACGTATTGTGAAGTTTGTAATCATAAGTACAAATATTACAACAAACACCTTCAAGCCAACAAACACATTTAATCTACTTCATCTACTATCTCGTCTTGAGAGAGAAGCAAAACAAGTACACATACATTCAAAGTACACCGCCCCATGCCAAATAATTAAATATGCTGCAGCGCGGCATTGCCGGGGCGCCTCCGGCGCCCGGCAATACCGCAGTGCAGCTCATTGAGGCTGCATTGGGAGGGAGAGGTGTACACTAATTGATTGATTAATTGTATAATTAAAATCAATAAAAGATTATCACAAAATATTTTCATAATCAATTGGCTAATCGCATAACTAAACCACTAGTGCTTCATCCGAAGATGTATCTTTTAGAAATTTAAGTAAATAAGTCATTTATAAAAAATTAAATAATTAATTGATTTCTCAATAAATAATTAATCGATTAATCAATAAATAATTAATAGATGAAATGATTAATCAATAAATCAAAAATATCCTTGATAGCCACATCACTTGGTCACTCATGTCCAAATATTAGCTTCCCAGCTCAAAAGGTGCCTGAGATATTGGCCAAATGAGAAAGAAAATAAATAAATGATTAATAATGAAAATAAATAAATAATAATCATAAAAAAATTAAATTATTAATCAATTTTGTCAGAGAACACATAAACTACCACTATTTCATCAGAATCTGTAACTTTAAAAAAAAAATTTTTTTGTCATTAATCGAATAATTAAATAATTAATCGATTAATTGATTAATTAATAAATCAAAAATATCCTTTGCAGCCAAATCACCTGGTCATTGGCATGTCCAAATATCAGCTTCCTAACTCAAAAGGTGCCTGAGTTAATAGTCAGAAGAGAAAGGAAATTTGATTAATTAAATAAGTACTTAATTAATTGCTAATAATTAAATAACTCCTCAATTTATTGATTAATCAAAAAAATACATATCGTTTTTGACAAAGCACTTTCTCACTATTGTGCCAAAATTTCAGCTTCCTAGCTCAAAGGATGGCTGAGATATCGCCCGGACAAACAAACAAGAAAACAAGAAAACAAGGAAACAAGAAAACAAGGAAACAAGGAAACAACCAGAGTGAAAACTGAGTACTCTCTTTCAGCGTGCGTCACTGCCGAGCCCCCTTCGGTGCCCAGCAATGACGATTTGCAATGCCTGGAGATGGCATAGGAAAGGAGCGGTGTACAACATTGTGATGTCTGTTCTAAGAATGTCTAAAAAGAGAGTTGTAAGAAACACCTGAAATCACAAAAAAACATAAAAAGAATGAAGAGGAAGGAGGAACACTTAAATACTTTATTAAAAATAGTGATGGAGCATTTAAAGGTCATTTAAAGATAAGGATTTTAGAATTTGGAAGTCCTGGACCAAAATCAATAGCTGAGGCGATTGAAGTGGTTAAACCTACTGTTGAAACACTTGTAAAAGATACACTGACTGAGATGAATACTTTAAAGTTTTATATGGGAGTAAAAATAGGTATGGTAAAAGATGGTGTTGAAGAAACTCCTCGGACAGGAATCCTGCTCCTGAACACCGAATATGTTACGGCCCGGGGTTTGGGTTTACTACAAGGGGGTTAACCTCCGTTCCCTCCCAAACTTACCGGACCTGAGGCTGCCGCGCATGAATAACTTCGTACTTAGCAGGTTGCGAACCAGCAACTATGAACGCAGATTGGTCAGTCGCGCGATAGCTTACCTGTACCATGTGACGGTCCCATCGGGGAACGCACCCTACACTCCGGCGGTACACCAATTTAGATGGCCGAGCGAAAACCGTTGGTAACCGCTGGAGTAATGCTAATGCCGTTACGACCGATTGCTAACCTGGGTGCGGGCAATGACTGATCAATGGAGGAAAAGACTTTCACGGACAGAGAGAAAGGAAACGTTTTAACAATTTGATTTATTTACAAATACTTACAATGTAATTATTTCAAAAGGAATGAAAAATGGACGAGAAACAGGAACTTAGCTTATTCTACACCTTATTACGATTACAACAAATAAACACTACATGGGCCCAGAACACTTTCACGGGGGAGGGGTAGGGGACGAACAAACATTGGAAACCTGTTACTCTTCGCACAAAGGCCACAATGTTCCAGATGCCTCTCCCTGCGACGCTCCCATCCTGGGGTCGCAACCAAGCAGCACGAGCAGGTAATAGCGATCCCAGATGGGACAGGCAGAGTGAGGTCGATCGTCAGCTCGAACAATGGCAGATGAGGTCATGCATATGTGCACCGAGAGGGAGTCCGTCAGCCAGCAGAGGGCAATCACGTGTAGAGGCTTTTGAGAGGGTCGAGCCTGGAGCGGATGCACACATGCTGTGCTCAGTGAACCCAGCAGAGAGAGACAGGCAATGGGTTGACAAAGAAACAGGCCCAGAGTGTAGCAATCTTGCAGACACATGGTGAATGCACAAGAGACAGGCCCAGACTCGAATAATGCAGGTGTAGAGGCCTACGAAAGGGAGACCAGCCAAGAGCAAAATGTCCACGTGCTGAGTGGGCCGAGAGAGAGCTGCCAGAGAGAGAATCAATGTCTTTTAATCTCCCTTTGTTCACCCTCGCCGAGCGTGGGGGGGAGGGGTGGGAATCTTGGAGGTGTCCGGGCTCCCTATTGGTTGAGCCCGTTACTTCGCCCCACAAGCTCCCTCAAAGTAACTCAGGCCCTGATTGGTGCGTTTCCGAGCCTGGACACCATGGTGTGCCTTTGAGCCTGGTGCATTGCCTGGTAAATTATCCCTTATGAGAGGAGGACCCATCTTTCCTTTCCCCAACGCATAAAGACATACTAACCCAAAATAATGGGAAGGGGCTAAGATAATGGTCTGCTATAAAATAACTATTCTAAGGGATCTGTATGGTGGTTGCAATTAGTTTTTAGTGGTTTCCCAAAACCGCAACAATACACAAGACATGGTGCCATCATTCATTCTGGGAAGAAGGAGACAAGAAGGAGCAGAAAGAAGCACTTCGGAGTATCGGTTTGACTCCTCACTTATCTCACACAACCAAGTGGGGTTGCATTGGTACAAGCATGTGGGGGAGGGGGTGGGATGGGCGGGCAGGAGGGTTTAAATAGGATGGTTGGGGGAGTATTAATGAGGTGTCGATGAGACGGCAGCGAAGTGATAGTGTAGACTTCCTCGCCCACGTGGGGATATAGGGTAGTCATTGATTACCCTCAGCCTCTTATGAATGTTGATTCTCTTTGTGTGTCCAAAGTAGATTGTTAGCAGTTCTTAGAGAAAGCAAGAAAATGATAGCGTGAGCTATAGGTGCAGCGGCACTGTTAACCAGAGACCTCAGCGTCACAGTGCACTTGCCTCACGCTCTCCTAGCTTTACTCTGGACTAAGCGCAGCTTGTCCTGGACCTACCGCAGTTCGTCCTGGACCCACCGCAGTTCGTCCTGGTCCTAGTGCCATTCATCATGGACCTAATGCAGTTCGTTCCAGCAGACAATCCCTCAAGCAGGCAGCGTTCTTCTTGATGTGTCCCTGGCACACACAACAGCCCCGAATTGAGCCAGGTCCTGCCTTATATGTGCCACACCGGGCGTGGCTTTGAGAGAGAACAGTTCATGCGAGGATCCTTTGACCCTACAGGGCCTTTTCCCATTGGTGCATGTCCGACAGAGCGGTGCAGCGATGGGGCTGTGGAAATCCCCACCTCGTGATATTCAGATGGCAATGTGCTCCCCCACCCCTTCCCCTTGTGGCACGAGTGCAGCGGGGGCTGCCTTTCTCCCTCTGTTGTGCACTAATATCCCTTTGGTTTCCCCCCACGAGCAGCCATCTGAATGGCCCGGCGTTCACCAGCAATTTTGCCACTTCTTCACGCACACAAATGTTCCTCTATACTGTGCGTGTTTGAGAAGCATTATCCTGTGTGACAAATGTAGTAGTGCAGGGAAGAATGGGGGGGGGGGGACGGGGGGGGAAGAGGAAGGCAATTCAACCGCTCTGGAAGATTAATTGTTTCCAATGATGAGGGACTCGTTCACCCATACGGACTTTAGCGGAGGTTGGTAGTGACATGGAGACCGAGGAGTACGGGATGGACAGATGGATCAAATATGAATAACAAAATAATGAGGGGTTGGAATGGTGAGGGACCAACAAACAGATGGTTAATTGTGAGGGAATAACCGAGTGAGTGCATCGAATGTAGAGACAGACCGAAAGACGAGAATAAACTGACTACGGGTTTGAAGGAAAGACCGATAGGTTGAAGGAGGGGTTGTTGAATCGAGGTTTGGTGAAGCGGATTATTGGTAGATCGAGGAGATTGAAAGCAGCAAATGGGGAGACATTGTAGAAGCTGACAAATGGTAATTGTCATTTCTGTCCAATACTGGCAAAGGGAAAATAAGGAGCATCGTGGGTAGTTGATCACAACGGAAAAAAGAATTGCATTCTGGGTTTTACAGCAGTTGTTATTATAACTTGATTGCTGGCTTGTGGGTTATGATGTAACCTTGTAGCTGATTGGATGAAGATCAGCTTTGAGTCAAAGGTTTGTTGTGTTGCTGGGGAAGATTTGTATGGAGCTTATTGAAATATAGCTCACTGGAGTAGGGCAAATGGTGAACTTTTAAACTGTTTATGTAAGGGCTAGGGGAGTCATTTTCAGGCATTGTGGCTGCCACGTCGGCAGCTCACAATCTCATTAGGAGAGTTAACATGCTGCATTGTTCCTCTCAGCATGTCCCCGTCAATGTATAAATACCACTGACTCAACGCTTGATTTTCAGAGAACTGTAGGGGTACTTTACTTTACAACTCTGGTGTTGGGCTAGCGGCTAGGGTGCCGGCTTAGGATAACCTAGGATCCTGGGTTCGAATCCCGGTCGCTCGCTTAATTAACGCCAGGGGGGTTGACTCAGCCTGTCATCCTTCCGAGGTCGGCTAATAGAGTACCAGTTCACTGGTAATTCCCTGTTTGTCGTTAAAGGCGGCAAAAAGGGTTGGCGTCAGGAAGGGCATCCGGCCGTAAAACATTGCTTCAAAAAGGGGACCAAAAAAACAACAACTACCACGGTCCCCGAAAAGGCCAACCCCCGCTTTGCGGGGAAAAATGGTCTCTAAACGGTGGGTTTTTTTTTTGTAGGGGTACTTTACGTATACTCATCTTATATGATTACTTTTCTCTCCGTATACACGTACTTAAATAAATTTCCTTGTAACAGTCTGAAGTGGTTGGTGATCCATTTTGTGGTTTGAGTGGCTCCAACAACATCACACAGGGAATGCACAGACCAAACTCATAAATGAATGCTATATATGAATGATGGGTTACATGTGCATGTCATTTTTTTTCGAGATGAGATCCAATATGGCCGACTGGTGGCCATTTTGTTGCTTATACATGTCCCCAACCATTTATCGACATGCATGGACCTATTTTGTTCAAACTGGGCACAAAGATAATACATGAGAGTATACGTATGCAGAAGATTTGGTTTTGTAATCTGACCAAAGATGGCTGACTGACAGCCTTTAACTCCGCACAGGAAAATTACTAAAACACAGGGGCTATGACATTCTAGATGTCTTCTTGTTGTTTACAGTTATTCATACGTTTCATTCTACTTCTCATCCGGGATTCTCAATTTGTGTCTTCTTGTGTGTCTTTAATAAACCGTTATTTCTTAAGAATGCATGTTGCCCGATTCATGTCTTCTCTCGAATCTGAATCTTTTTGGCATTTGGGAAATCCTTGGGGGAATTAAACGGTAAATCAAACGACGTAAATATGACGGTATGACGGTAAATCAAGAGTAAAGGGAATTTTCTGAATAAATTATAATTAGAAAACTCCCTTTAGTTTTTGATTTTCCCTTGTCTGAATTGCTCAACAAACTCGTTTTAAGAGACTGCTGGGATACAGATCCAGTCCAGGCGACTAAGCTGAGTTTTCCACTCGACAATAGTTTCATTTCATTTGGCCATTTGTGATGCCTATTGCTTCTATCTGGCGGCTCCGCAACAGCAAGAGCCATTGCCACAACAATATTACGGTTAAAGTTCACATTCGGTTTAGTTGAAGTCTGTGAAAGACACACAACTGGCCGCTCATAGGTTTAGTGTGAGCTGCTCCACCGTTGCTCATAGTGCACTGCTTTGGAAGACTTTGTGGTAATGCCTGGCCTCATCCGCCCTCCCCACTACACCTTGGGAAACGATTAAATCAATGGGCACTATTCAATCCACAGACGTGTTTGTGGCTCTTGTCATCATTAGTGCAGAGTATATTTCCCACCCCACTACTCCCCACCACCCCTCCCCATTTCCCCACCAATGTTGGGGAAAAAAACGAGAACATCACTCGGTAGACAGCATATACCTTCGCCACGCTGAACGTCTTACATTTTGTATCCCATTCATAGGCCGGATCTGGATTCGGACCTGAACCAAAATGTAATAGGCTTGTTCTTGTTACTTACCCATCTCATCCACAGAGCTTTGTTATATTTCTTCCACAATTTATGAAATACCATGCTACTGTATATATCGTTTTTTGGCCCCATCCCTCAATGGTGAAGTATCACTTAAAAATAGAAAAAATATCGTATCCGGATCCAGATCTTCACTAAAATCTAATCAATTCGTCCTTGTCAGTTGTTACACACACCCAACCCGTCCACCAAGTTTCGGTCCGAATCCGCCCATAACTTTTTAAGATGTCCTGTCACAGACAAACAAACAGACAGGGATGAAAACATAACCTCCGTCCACCTTCAGTGGTGGAGGTAATAACAAATCACCGAGGAAGTCATCTGCGCGTAGTTCAAACAGAACTCCACTCCCAGCAGGATTGTCTTGGAGAAACAATTCCCAGCCCCACGCCAATCTGATAGCCACCTGAAGCAGTATCAGGAATAGCAGCGCCATCTCTTCTTAGAAAATGTTGCGTCTGTTAATCCAAAAATAATCGAAAAAAATAATCAAATATACACATCTTTTTTATCATACAAATTGCGTATATGTTACAATGGATTTTAGAAATCATGAATGAAGATTACAAATGCTTCATATAATCCATGTTCAGTAGTTTATATCTTGCAAACATATGTGAAATATGTGAAATGTGACAGTCAGCATATGTGAAACAAAAAATCAAATCACACAAAATATCAATGTTACATTTCAAACGAAATAATCAACAATAGTAAAGATTTTCCAAAAGTTTAAAACAATCATAAACACATCAGCCGATCTTCTATATGAAACACATCAATATAATTATATTTATGGTATTTTGAAATAAGAAAACTGACATAAACTAGAACGGCACTCGGTAGAGCGCATACATCCGCCAGGCTGAACAGTTTGTGTTTTGTATCCCACTGATAGGCCGGATCTGGATTCGGATCTGAACCAAAATCTCATCGGTTGGTCTTGTCATCTAACCAACTTATCACCCAAGTTTTGTCATAAGTCGTCCACGACTTTTAAAAATATGTTATATTCAAAATAAAGACCAATTACTGCACAAAATAAAGAACTCCTCAGGCAATTATCTGGTTTTCCTTCTTTTCTCCATGCTCTTTGCTACACACAGAAACAAAACAGTAGGATGACTCCGTTTCTCTATTCAAACTGGTTGAATGAGTGATTTTTATATTCCAGGCACCTGCATCTAACCACAGTAGAGTTCAATTCCAAAGTAAAGGAGAATCACCTGCTTGAAATCTAACTTTTTTTCTTACAACTTCTAAAAGGTGCCAATAATATTGTCCGGGCCATTTTAGGATTTCTATGTGGAATAAGCTAAGATTTAGTCATTTTTCAGCTTTTTTTGTTTTGTTCCACTGCAAACCAAAGAAATATATATGTGGACACCAAAAGATTTTTTAATTTCAACAATTTTCTGGAAGAAATGGTGCATTATTTGAAAAAAGTGCAAGGGTGCCAATATATTTGGCCACGACTGTATGCTCTCTACCGAGTGCCGTTCTAGTTTTTAATGTCTTCTATATAGTTATACCAGCAGGGGCTACCTGTGGGATACATGGCGCTGCCCGGCTGGGTGAGCTTTTCCCAGTGATGGTTTTGGGACATGTCGGACATTGGAAAGCTATGGAGTTATTGGCCTCATGGTGGCTCCCTTTTGCCTTCAGGCCTGTGGCAGCACAGCCTGACTCCACATCCCAATATACACTTTGGAACAGCCTTTTGGGCATCAAATTGGACCTCAAGGCCAACATGTGGCAGATTAACACCTTGCCCAGACTTTAAAGTACAGTACTTATAAACCTAAAATTTGAGGCCTCTAGGCCATGTTACGGTTCGGCCATGAAAAAATAACGTGCAAGTGCACAAACACACAAAAACACGAAAATATGTATGTAGAAGATGCAGAAATATTATACGAAAAAAATACATTTCCTTTCACATTTTTTTTTCCTGATCACCACTCCGATAACAATACAAAACTAGAACTGCGGAAATGTTTTTTTTGGTTTTGCTTAAATTCAAGATGGCGACCATAGTTTGCAAGTCTTTTCCTCCATCAGAATGTAAACATCTATTTCAAGTTTCGTATCGATGGGATACGTGGTTTTGGAGAAGTGGATTTTTAACGTTTTATTTAAAAATTCAATATGGCTGCTAAACCAGGTGACCGATGACGTGTTTTTTGTTGTTTTTTTTTGTAAACTTTCATCTCCATGGCTAGGCGATCATATTTGTAAAAATTTGCATTGATCCGTTCAGTGGTTCTGGAGAAGAAGATGTTCAAAATGTATGACTTCATAAGCAATGGCAGCAAATGTGTCAAAATTGCAAAAACAAAATTAATGATGCACTAAGTTACACTGGTATCTATAATGAGTTAAATTTCGTAGAGCAAGCTATAATGGTTTTGGCGGAATATTCTCCACAAAATGTGTGAGAATAATAACCCTTACAAGAACAATAGGCTTCCAGTCGGAACCTCACTGGAAGCCTAATTATCTTCAATCTCCTATCACATTTTGATAAACAGTTGTATATTCATTGAAACTGAGGCAATACGATGCTATATTTCACTTCATGATATTAAGTGATCGTTGTTATCATCCCACACCCTTGGGGTACACCATGGTGCCCATGACGAGTTGTTGGATCGGTGGCTACCCCTTGGATAGGTGGTTAATCCATGGCAGTTCAGATAAGGGGCCATTCAAAGCCAGAGAGCGCTAAAGCAAGCATGCTACATTCCAGCTATCCTGTAAACCCTGGAAGATTATTACCTTAAACAATACAATACAAAAAAACCCCAAAAAAACATCGAATATATCACAATTAAGGCAACAACATAAGCTTTCTTATGGATTTGAAAAATTGTACAATAGTTCTTACCAGATGCTCCAGAAAGGTGGAATGTAATAGAGCAAGCCCTGCAAGTGATATAAACATTCATCAAATGACAGTCAATGTTTACGATATCGGAGTTAAATAACGAGTGAAAATAACTCCATGTCATACGATACTGTAATTGTGAATAAACAGTGAGGTCAATTGTTTTCTTGATGTCAGAGCAATATTTACTTTTGGTTGTTTTTTTTGTTTTTTCTCGAAAAGCCTGTAATTTTAAACTGCATTTAAATATTTTAAAGTGGCTTTCTCTGACGAAAAACGAAAAACATTTGGTATAAAAATGTTAATTTCACTCCCATGCAGGAAAACTTTGATAACCACATCTTTCTTCTTTCCATTCTACCATCTAAGATTTCTCCTTTCCCCCTTTCCAAGCCCCTACCTCCACTATAACAAGGATTATTTTATTCCTTCTGATATACTGAATGCTCCAACTCTTTTGTTCAATTTCCTCCCTTGTGCCGTCCTGCCTCTCATCTTTGTGACTTTCCATTACAATTTTTTCTCCCACCAAACTTTTGTTTCATTTAATTTTTTTCTTTCCTTTTTATCTTTCCCAGTCCTCCATCAACAGAAAATACCCATCAATCAAGGAGTTGTCAAAAATAACTGATGAATTAAACCATTAATGTCACTGATAATTATTTACTAACAAACAATAAATTTGTACATCATAAAAAAATGACTGATGATGTTCACATTTACAATATCACAGAACGTTTGGTAAATATTAATGCCAATAATAAGAAGAAGAAAGAACCACCTTTCGAGGCCATTTTCCCTGCAGAGCAGGGGTTGGCCTTTTTCGGGCACCATGGTCCCCTTTTGAAGCAATGTTTTATGGCCGGATGCTCTTCCTGCCGCCAACCGTGTTGGTCGCCTCTTGCGACACACAGGGAATTAATTACCAATAAACTGGTACTCAATTTGCCGACCTCAGAAGGATAACAGGCTGAGTCAACCACCTCTACATTAATTCAGCAATTGACTGGGATTCGAACCCAGGATCCTAGGATCCCAAGCCGGCACCCTAACCGCTAAGCCAACACCAGGCTAAATATTAATGCCAATGAGACAATCAAATGTGTAAATAAACCAGCAAATGTGTGAATAAACAAATACCAGTTTCTACCTTTCATTCACATATCAAGAAATATCAAATACCTTCCTGAAGGCCTTTGTGAGGAAAGGAAGGCCTTGGTGAGGCAGTTGCAGGAGAAGTACATGGAGAAGAGGAAGAAGTTGTTTCTTGGGTTTGTTGATCTGGAGAAAGCATTCGATAGGGTTCCACGCGAAGTATTGACATGGGCATTGAGGAAGTTAGGTTGATCAGAGTAGTGATGGCAATGTACAAAAGAGCACGCACAGCTGTAAGTACATGGAGACTGGGACGGGAAGGACGGGAACAGTGGTGAGTTTGAGGTGAAGGTGGGAGTGCATCAGCATCAGGGGTCGGCACTAAGTCCACTACTATTTGTAGCTGTGATGGAGGTGCTGGCTCAGAACGTAAAGGAGGGTTTACCGTGGGAGTTGTTGTATGCAGATGATCTGGTGTTGATTGCGGAAAGTATGGATGGACTGAAGGAGAAGATGAACAAGTGGAAGGAATGTATGGAGACAAAAGGTCTGAAGGTGAATATCGGAAAGACGAAAGTGATGGCAAGTGGTAAAGCATGTGGTGAGGAGGAAAGAACTGGGAAGTGGCCGTGTGCTGTGTGCAGGAAGGGTGTCGGAGTGAACTCCATTCAATGTACAATGTGCGCTGAGTGGGTTCATCAAAAATGCAGTGGTCTGAGAGGGTCATTAACCAGTGTGGCAGCTACATTCAAATGTAAGGTGTGCACAGAGGGAGCTGCAGATGGAGGAAATGTTGAGTTGGATCTTGGAGATGGCGTGAAGCTGGAAGGTGTGAAAACATTTTGTTACCTCAGATACATGCTGAATGGAGAAGGTGGATCAAACTCGGCAACGGTTGCTCGAGTGAGATGTGCATGGAAGACGTTTCGGGAACTGGGTGGCGTGCTGATGAGGAGGGGAGTGTCGTTGAACCTGAAGGGAAAGGTGTATGCTGCATGTGTGAGAAGTGTTATGATTTATGGGAGCGAGACATGGTGAATGAATGTAGAGCAGCAACGAAGGCTGGAAAGGGTGGAAATGCGAATGGTTTGGTGGATGTGCGGAGTATCGTTGAGAGAGGGGAAGACAAATGATGAATTGCAAAAGATGATGGGAATAGAGCCTGTGATTGATGCTGTGAAGAGGAACCGGTTGAGATGGTTTGGTCATGTGTTGAGGAAGGATGAAAGTGACTGGTTGAGAAGAGTGATGGAAATGAATGTAGAAGGAAGTAGAGGATGGGGAAAACCGAGAAAGACTTGGCTAAAGATGGTGGAAGAAGAAATGCGGGCAAAGGGGTTAACAAGGAGAGATGCAGAAAATAGGGCAAAATGGAGAAGATTGTCATGGGGACCGCAAGGCTAACCCCCGCTCTAGCAGGGAAAATGGCCTTAAAATGCATGTTGTGTTTGTTGTTGTTCCTGAAGGCCGACAGAGAGCCTTGTGCACATGCTGCATCTAAGACAATAATATTGGAAGAAACATGTACTCTTACCTTTTCAACATCAGCACAGCATTCATATAAAACAGACAATTCAGCTTTTCAAATATTATTACCTCTGCTGCCGAAGGTAGATTTAGGTTATGTTTTCACGCCTGTCCATCTGTCTGTCTGTCTGTTTGTTTGTTTGTCTGTCTATGATCAAGATGTCTAAAAAAGTTGTGGATGGATTCGGACTGAATTTGGGAGAGAGGTAGCATGTGTGACAAGGACGAAATGATTACATTTTGGTGAAGATCCGTTTTCGGATCCGGCGACTAGAATTTTTGATGTGATTCTTCACCATTGCGAGATCGGGCCAAAAACTATATATAGCAGGATATCTCAAAAAGTTATGGACGGATTTGGATGAAACTTGGTGGGTGTCTGACAAGGACGAATTGATTCGATTTTGGTGAATATCTGAATATGGATTCGGATACGATAATTATTTAATTTTTAAGTGATTCTTCACAATTGAGGGATTGGGCAAAAAGCGACATATAACATTTATGGATGACTTTTGACTAAACTAGGTGGATGAGTTGGTTCGGTGACAAGAACAAGCCAATTAGATTTTGGTTCAGGTCCGAATCCAGATCCGGCCTATCATTGGGATAAAAAAACAAACTGTTCAGCCTGGCAGAGGTATGCGCTCTACCGAGTGCTGTTCTAGTTTGAACTTTGGATCCCAACAGTAACGTCTCAGATGGTCACAGGAAACAGGTAAAAACAATTGAAGGTCATTTTTGGTGTTTATTGCTTTTCCATGTGTCTTTACACCTGATGAAAAATTGAGGAAATGGTCAAGTGGAATGAGAGAGAAAGACGTTCAAACAAGAAAATAATGTGTGGTCGAGGACTGGAAAGAAATGAAAACTAGTTTTAAAAGAAGATTGAATTATTTAGCATCTCAATTGGGGGAAGAACTGAACAACAAATGTTGGAAGGTTAAACACACACAAAAAAACGTGCACACGTGAGAGTCACACAGCCAGTTACAGCTTGGATTCCAAGAGGTTGGATTTAACAGACTGTTTAACCAAATATTAAGAAAACAGACCTCATGCACATTGGTCCTGCTCGCAAACAAAACCAACTCTTTATTCACAATAAATAAACAAGAAGACGTCATGCGGAGCACGATACTTGCAAAATACGCCCCCCCACCCCTCCCCAAGAAAAAAAAATTCCATTGATACAGCAATTGTCCATTTCATCAAGATTAAAATTGACAATCTTGATCAAAGCTCGGGTCAATAAGAAGAAAAGTGATGATTTTTCAGATGCAAAATGATGATTTTGGAAGGTTGCCCTTGAGTTGACCTTTGACCTTTTGACCTCAAAAATAGTTGGTTTCCCTATTTAGTGACTCAATGTGCAAATGCTGTTCAATTTTCAAGTCAATCGGATGAAAATTGATGGCTTTTCAGATAAAAAGTGATGATTTTGGAAGTTTGACCTTGAGTTGACCTTTGACCTTTTGACCTAAAAATAGTATCTTTCCCAATTTAGTGACACGATATGCAAATGCTATTCAATTTTCAAGTCAATCGGATTTAAAATGGCGATTTTAGAAATTTGACCTCCAGATGACCTTTGACCTTTAACTTCAAAATCAATAGGCTTCTCAATTGGGACGACCTAAACAACTTGGTGAAGTTTCGTGACGATCGGTTTAGAATTGTGACCTGTGGGCCGGTGACAAAGAGACAAACAGACAGACAAACAGACTGAACCACAAACGGAACCGACCAATATACTTGAAAAATCTTCGATTTTGCAAGTAACAAGAAATATGTCGTGCAGAGCGCTATACTTGCAAATTAAACCGCCCCTCCCCTCACAAAAAAGTTGCCATGTATACTTAAACTTGTCCATTTCATGAAGATAAAAATTAACGATCTTAATTAAAAACTCAAGTCAATCGAATGAAAATTGATTTTTCAGATGAAAATCGATGATTTTATAAGTTTGACCTAGAGTTCACCTTTGACCTTTTGACCTCAAAAATAGTTGTTTTTCTCAATTCAGTGAGTCACTGCGATTGCTGTTTAATTGTCAAGTCAATCAGATGAAAATTGAGTATTTTGTAGATGAAAATTGATTATTTTAGAAGTTTGACCTTTTTACCTCAAAAATAGTTGTTTTCCCAATTCAGTGACTCAATATGCAAATGCTGTTCAATTTCCAGTCAATCGGATAAAAATGATGATTTTATAAATTTGACCTGAAGATGACCTTTGACCTCAAACTAAATAGGCAAAATCAGTTGAGACTACCTCTAAGACTTGGTAAAGTTTAATGGCGAGTGGTTTAGATTTAGAATTGTGACCTATAGGTGAGTGACAAACAAACAAACAGACAGAATAACAAAGTCAACTGACCAATATACTTCAATTTTGCAAGTAATATATATATATACAAGCTGAGGTACCCGGCTTCGCCCGGGTTGAATAAGAATAATACAAATATATGATGAAAAGAACATGTATGTTTTAGAGCAATATCACAGTACATTTCCTACATGACGTTTTGTCAATTTATCAATTTCTCAAAACCTCTTGGTATACAACATTTCTGGTTTTCTTACTTGGTGCCAAGACATAAAGATTGCTTGGTTTTCCA